>NW_010177378.1:17217-22674 GCF_000695765.1 Mesitornis unicolor
TGGTTTTTTCTTGCATGTGTCAAAGGCTACATTTTATTTTCTTCTGCTGGGGGAGCTGGCGCAGATGAAGAGCCTTTTTCACTGGGATGAAAATTCTTCTTTAATTGCTTCTGTGATAATCATAATCTTTCCATTAACAGGCATTCTTCATAACTGCTGTGAAGCCTACAATGTTGGGCTCCTAGAAGCAAAAATATTTTCTGGTCCATCAAGAGCGCAGTTTGGATATGCAGTTCAACAGTTTATAAATGAACAAGGCAAATGGTAAGCAGTTTGAACACCTTGTTATATGTCTAGTTAAAAGGTAAAGGAAAAAGTGTTGCAACTCATTTTTCTTTTATAATTCCAAATTTCATTTAAGGTGTTCCGGTAAATTCCTTTTTATATTAGAGTTATCTTTTTCCTAGTAAATACTTAGGTTAATAAAACGAAAGTGAAAATATTCTGAAAACATTCATATGAAGGTTCAGGCATTTTTCCTCTGCACAGTGTGATCTGAGGTCTTTCTTTCTGTTAACCTTTTGCTGTTGTCTCCAGTACCCCAGTTTCTTCAGACTCACAACTGCTGTAGAATTTTAACTCTCATTTCATTTCTTACTTTACCAACAGCATCCCTGTTACACATTACATATATGTGGGGTATTTTTCCACATTAACACTGTTGAGGTTAAAACAGATTATTAGGGCTGGGATGTTCTAATTATGAATATTAAAATTATGTGAACTTAAATTTCTGTCATTTTGTGTTTGATAAAGTATTGTGTTTGCTTCTCAGAGTATTTGAATGTATATCACAACACAATCCTAGCAAAGGGCTTGTGCACGCTGCATCTCTTCAGCCACAAAATTTGATGTGAAATCCACTGTTGCCACAACATTGGGCTGGATGAGTAATTAGTAGTATGTTTTTTTCTAGTAATGTTGGTTTCAAAAAGAACTTTAAAATACTAACCCAGAGTAAGCCCATTTAGTGGAACACACATTGTTTCGTCTTCTGCAGCCTCTCAGCCACAAAGCTAAAGGATGTCTTTCATGGTGAGGATTATTTGTCTGTAACTAGTTCAGTGGGACTCAACTACTTGAAGTGGTTATCTGTGTATACATGGTTTTAAGTCTACAGTAGAAAGTCACACAAATTATATATACTATCATAAGCCGAGACAACATTTTAGATGTGTCATTCTCCATAGACTGAAACAGTGCCAGAACCAAATTGGCCACAAACTGGTATGCTTGCCTAAGTGATGATGGACAGATAGTAGCTAACTGAACTTTTTTCAGTAAAAAGAAAGTAAGATGTCAAAATCTGAAATCCATGGAAACACTTATGAAAATGTATTTTACAGTTAAAGTTTTGAAAAACCCATGCAAAAATATTGAGTTACCTGAGACATTTATGCATAGCCCTGCACAGAGACATTGTGCAGTTGCAACTGGTTGCATATGCAAAGATGCAAGAGTACCTAGATCCCACTCTGGTGTTGCTATGTTTACTACCAGTGACTGGGAGTCAAAGTAAGTGAAGAGCAGAGCTGTATCCTCCAAACTAGGAGCTCGGTGTTTCCTCTCCCTCTGTTGGGTAAGCTCCCAACCAACCCCTATGCCCCTCCTGGTGTTGTGGTGGCTTCTGACTGTTTTCTGCTTGCTTTAATTATACGTTTAGTCACCCACAGATCAGAGCTCTCTTTTAAAAACATGCCTGCAAAGGCATAGAAGGAGAACAAGAATGTCTGCCTGAAGTGAATTGAATGCGTTGGCTCATACACGGAGAAATGATGTCTTGTGTTTTATCCTTCTCGTAAGTTTTTCTATAAGCTTCCAACAGGAGGTTGCAGGTTCCAGACTCACCCAAGCTATTTATGTTTTATATTTCCCTGTTTTATTTTTACTTCTGATATAAAAACTCCTCCACTACCACTTTCTTGGGTAATATGTAATGGAGTTTTGGAAAGAAAGTAACTTTTTATTAACTTTTCCTATCTTCTCCCAAATATATGAATATTTCAAGTCTAGGAAACCTTCCTGTAGATAGGCACTTCATCATTTGTTCCTTGACTGCACGGTGTCTGACTATATCTTCAGAAGTCAGGGGAGTTTCATCAGCTCTTGTTCGAGTAGCCTTGACTTGTTAGAGACTCTTTAGTGAAGAGAAGCTCTTTTCAGTCTTTCTCTCAAGAAATCATTAGACAAGCTTAAAAAGAAAATCAGTTGTGGTTTACTCTTGTTCTCATCTTTTCTAGATTCTTTTTGTTTGGGCCACAGAGCTTTTTCTTATGTGCTTTATTACAAAAAAAAAAGGCAACAAAACTTTCAAGCTGTTCAGTAAAGTTGTTTTCTCCTATAAGTGTTGCAGAAGCTGCAGCCCATTATGCAGAGTGCTTGTTGACATGCCTGGACCAGGAGTGAGAGAAACAGACAGAGCCTTGCATAATAAGATCAGGACGCTGCTTCCTGTCAGAAGGGAGCATTTATCACTGTATGCTTTTATGAAGAGACCATCATTGTGCAGCAAGAGTGTGATGCACTTGAAAACTCTGTTCAGGCACAGTGGGGCTGCTCACCACATCAAACACTGCTGGGGTGGCACCTCTCTCCAAGGGAGAGGTTATCCAGAATCTGAAATCCACCAGAAATTTCATCACTTCCTAGACCTTGCTTCTGTTAACAAAATCACATAGTGCTATGTTAAATACAGCTTTAAAAATCCTCCAGTTCTCTCCAAAGAGCAGAAAGGAGAGATACAGAAAAAATATCAGATGCTAGTTATATTATTCAGCAGTATTTCTGGGAGGTACATCTCCTGAGGCAATACAGGGTATAGAAAATGATGAAGAGAGAATATTACAGAATTAGAACTGCGTGCAGCAGTATGTTATCACTTTTGTTTGGAGATGTGTGCAGAGAGAAGAGGGAAGACAGTCTAACCAGGCATGTAGAGCTATAGACAGAGCTGGTACACATTGGAAGCTGTCACACAAACCAGCAAGGGAGCCCTTTTTGTGTAGAGTCAGATGATCCGGGATAATTGGACACTGGTCTGCTGTGCACTGGTGGGCATTGATGGCATGTGATGCTCATAAATAAGGACAAACTTGCAAGTCAAGCACAACTCAGTGACATGGGAATTTCAAAACAGGAGCTCTTTAATGAACTCAAGGAAAATTGTGAACACCAAAGAAACTAGTCAATTAGAAAAGTTTAGGCAGTACACCACACAAGTAATTAGCCACAACAGAAACATCATTCAGTTTATGCTCTGGTTCTCCTTATCATGAGATTATCAGTATTTGGACCTTAAATTGAGACCAAATTCTCTGCCATTTTATAAACATAATGTTTTCAAAGAGCTGACTGTACCCTATCAAGTCTATCTTGAATATGCATGCCCTGAACGGCAGCTGATAGTATATTCTACGAAGCTAACAGTTCTCCATGCTGAGATTTGGGTTTATATCTGTCTCAGTTGAGGGAGATTGAATAGTTGTATATAGCTGTTAAAATGCTTTTTCCTACCCATGTCTGTTTTCAGGCTGTGGAAACATCCCACAACAGAGCTGAAATCTCAGTCTCCTCTTGAGGTACTGTTTGGTATGAAGTTGCAGCACCCTGCTCTGTTGTGTCTGCATGCTTAGGATGTGGAATTTTTTAATTTTGTTTTGCAGTTTATGTTATGGGATTTTTATTTTTAAAAATATTTTGTTTCATTACATAGCATGTCTGAAATGACACCTTAATACGCTCTGCCCTTATTAGATAATCATTGCACTACTAAATAGTTTTAAAAATCATTGCGTACTGCTGTCTAGTCATCAAAGCCCAGCAGATCATCTCCTGAGACAATGTGTTGCCTCTCAGACCAATAAGATGTTTTGCCAAAGAGATATATTTCTGTAGCAACTTTTATTGAAATCAGTACATTTTCAAAATCTTCTGATTTTACTGAAGAGGGCAATTTCTGTAAATTTTTTTTTTTCTTTTACAAAATGCTGCTGTTGTTACAGTGCCATCTTTTCAATGCCAGTGCCACTGAAAATGGCACTAAATGTTGAGTTCTTTGCCCAGCTTTTGCTTCCCTCGACTGCATGCCCTACAGTTTGCCTTTTTACTGCTTGGAGTATCAGCTCTGTCTTCTGTCTTCTAATCCTTTTAAGTTTCTCAGCCAAACTCTCTTGACATAGAGTTTTTGAAGTTTTGAGTCTTTTGTTCAAAGGATTGAAAGTTTTAGATGGTGAGAAGTGTTTTAGTGTGTGCAGAGAAGCGTCTATGAGTGAAGGGTTTTCTGGTCTTCATATCTATTCTTCACTTCATGTAATTGTGGTGGAAAGGGCCAGATGATTTAAGATACTGTTTCTACTTTTATTTTCCTATTTCCTATTAGCTATCTTTTTTTAAAAAAAACCCCCCACACCAAAGAGCATATGCAAAAAAAAAAAACCTACCCAAAACCAAAAACAAACCAACAACTTCCCCCCCCCCCCCGAAAAAAGAAAAAACGCGGGGAATCCACCCAAAAACCAACAACCTCCCCCCCCCCCCGAAAATATGACAACAGCTGGGAATTCAGCCCGTCACCATGAATTCTGATTTTGTTTTCTGCTACATCACACTTTGCCAGTTACTAGCTTTGTCATGGTGTAATTTCCCAGAAATAATTCCTGTTGCACTTTGATCTGCCACTCCTGCAGCCTGTGTGGTATGGCAGTGCTGCTGAACTTTATTTGACTTCATTTAGTTCCATTGCTTTGTATACAGTGTTGGAGACTGATTAAGGAGCTGAGTAATAAAATTGGTGGCAATACTACATGCTAATCACTATGGTATTGTGTAAAGACAGTCTACAAGGACACACAAGGAAGTTTTGTAAAAATAAATATTTAACTCACAGCTGAAAAAGACCCTTAATGAGTACACTATACGTAATACAGTTTATTTGGAAACAAGCATTTTCAAGTATTTTAGTACTCATTTCTTGCATTCTTTCCTGCTACATTCTGTTTCACTCTGCTTCATGTGCATCCTGTTTAAACACAGTAAAAAAAATATTTTTGTAGTTAGCAGGATGCTAGCCAGATACTCTCTTGCTTTTTTCACTTCTCACGTTTCATAAAGATACACATGCATTTTCCCAGAGCAGTGTTGTGTAATTCTCTACTGTAATGGTTTATGTTAATTTCCAAAGGCAAGTAGGACTTGCTGAATTCTAATATAGATTAAGGCTAGTATTAAGCTTAAGTAAGGGTCAGATACAAGAGAAATAATAATTTAGTTATTTCCTAGGACCTTTAAGGTTGGCAATTAAAATTAGAGGGGTAGGATTGGTAGAAGTTTGCTAATAATTTTTTCTGAGGAGCATATTGATGACAGGTTAGACTAATTAAGTCAAATAAGGGAAGAGGTTTATTAGCTTATATTTTATTCATTATACTCATTATTCATTATATTCATTATTATTATTTA
>NW_010177379.1:0-1135 GCF_000695765.1 Mesitornis unicolor
AGCCACTTTTCCCCAAGCCTGTAGTGTTGCAAGGGCGTTTTGTGGGGCTACTCCACCACCTCTCCTTCCTTGCTTATCCCCTCTGAAGATCTTATACCTGTCTATGGCAACACTCCAGTTCTCTGAATCATCACACCATGTTTCTGTGTTAGCAACTATATTGTAGTTACCCTAATGCACACTGTCTTCCAGTTTCTCCTGTTTATTGCCTATGCTGTGTGAATTAGTGTAGATGCACTTTAATTGGGCTAATTGCCCTGCCACCTTTTATATGTGTATATATGTGTATAGATATTTTTATATATATAGATATATATATAAGCTAGCTAATTTCCTTAAAAAAAGTGCATGTGGCTTATCCTTAAATGGTTGAAAAATGAACTTAAATTTAATTAATCTAAATTTATTCAGGGATACGATGTTGTCTTTTTTTTGGTGTATTTTGCCAAGTTGGAGATGGAAGTGAATGCATTTTTTTTGGTATCTCTTGGTTCTGAACATTAACCAACCTGTAGTTGTAGTAAGTTACTTGTAGCAGTCCTGCTTACTTGTTTCTAACTTGAAAAGATAATTTTTAAAAGATTAAACTGAGATTTTTCTGTTCCCTAGTTTTCTATCAGCAGTTACAGTTTCTCTCATTTGATTATTTCTGTACTGTAGAATTCTATACTAATTTATACTGTAGAATATTTACAAACTATGTCTTGTCTGTTGAATATCTGCAAGTAGTTATCAGCACTTGTTCATAAAAAAAGAATTTGTGTTGCAGTTTTTAATTAAAGTTTCAATGACAACATGCATGCTGTTGAAGTTAACTTCAGTATGTTATTTAAAAGTTAGATCAGGACTCAACCCTTTTGAGAATCCCTCTCATAGCAGAGATCATTTGCTTTCATTAACTCACTAGACAAATATAACTGTTAGAATCAAATATCCATTAAGGTAGTGATCTTACTGAATTTGAAAGTCATTCCCATGAATATAATCTTTTTAAAATGAACTATTTTCCATTTTTCTCTCTACGCAGTAAAGAATGAAACGCATCTTTTAGAAAGTTTATACAAATGAACAAACACACATAAGCAAAAAACCCGAAATGAATTATGTGTTAGTTTGTTTTAAGGTTGCCGAACCT
>NW_010177380.1:0-9596 GCF_000695765.1 Mesitornis unicolor
GCGCCGGGCTTCGTGCGCCTCCATCGGTGGGGAAGGGCCGCCGGGGCTGGGCGCTGCAGGGGCCGTACCTTCTCCCGGGGCTGTCAGGCTGTGTCAAGAGGGGAGAGACGGGGGAGGGCAGCGGGGTTTGAAAGGCTCCGGCGGTGCCTGTGTCGCTCCCGGCTGTGAGTGATGGTACCTGGGTGGCTGCTTGGTGGGTAATTCTGGCAGGGAGCTGCTCCTGCAACTTTGAGTTCTCTTCTTTGCTCAATACAGGCAATCATGAGTGACCGAAAGGCAGTGATCAAGAATGCGGACATGTCAGAGGAGATGCAGCAAGACTCTGTGGAGTGTGCTACACAGGCCTTGGAGAAGTACAACATCGAGAAGGACATCGCTGCTCACATAAAGAAGGTAAATGCTTGCTTGTACTGTCCTTACAAAATCTGTGCAGATGAAAAATCAAGCAGGGAGAATGCTGCTGGGCAAGTAGCTCTAGAGAAACAAGTTCTAGAGACACGAGATAATCAAGTTGGGCTTTCTCAGGAGGCTGGTGCCTTTATGTTCCTTCCCCACCCTTTCCATTTCCAGGTCCTTCTGTTTTTCTCCTGCAGTGCCTTCTACTTAAGCCTTTTCTGCCACTGTCCTGTGGTCCAGGTGAGCAGAGAGTGGCAGCCGACTGTTCCTGTGACTGATGAGCTGCTACAGAACACAGGGGCTCTATGGAGCCTATTTGAGAAGTGGTGGGTTGCTGAGCTTGTAAGAAGTGGTTTAGTTCTGGTTTTTTTTCCCCCACCACATACAAGACAAACTGTTCATGCTAGTGCAGAACAGATGGTTCATAGCTTCCACTTTGTCACATTTTCTCTCCGACTCCTACTGGGAGCCTGATTGAGCTGCAAGTAGTTGAAGGGTCTGGTTGAACAGAACACCAAGTCCTGCACACTCTCAGAGTCTCTCCAGCTGATGGCTGTTAGATACTGCAGTGTACAACCACTGACTGTGTGGTTCTACTCACACAGACTTTGCACACACGAGTTTATTTGAAAGTTATAGCAGGCTCCTGACTGCAGTGTGTAGGAAGAACGTGGTCTCGTGACCTGGTATCAGAGAAGCAGCAGAGAATTTTGTCTGGAGTCCTTCCAGCATCCTTGTAGAAAACAGCTAATGAACTAAAAATAATAGCTTAATCTGTAGATTCAGAACAAGAAGTGAACTTCTTAAAAGTTACGGTTTGAGATCAAACGTTACTTTCCCAAACATATGTTTTAAAGCTTATTCCTGCTCAGCTTGGAAGCACTTATTTTTTTTGGTCTGACTAAGCAGCAGATGAGTTATAAAGTGACAGATGATCCTCGCACTTAAGAGCATATGCTGCTCCTTAATTGCTTTCTCCAAAAGTGATACTTGCTAACAAGTGACATAGCACTGCAAAAAAACTTCATGAGGCAATATTGGTACGATTCTCACCAAAAAAATGCTGAATTCCTAGTTCTCTCTTCTGCAGGAATTTGACAAGAAATACAACCCCACTTGGCACTGCATCGTGGGAAGGAACTTTGGCAGCTACGTCACTCATGAGACCAAGCACTTCATCTACTTCTACCTCGGCCAAGTCGCTATTCTTCTCTTCAAGTCTGGGTAGAGCCATGGACTGTTACTGAAACTTGCACCTGGTTACAGGACTGCACACTAACTCCAAACAGCCTCCTACCTTCAGCCATCCTGAGGAAGCAGACCTTGATCTTCAGGTCTTTTGTTGTATTGTTAATGGTCAGGGATTTTGCTGTAGCAGCTGGTTATTTTCATCGTGGCTATAAAAACCGCAAAAGTGTCTTCCTTGTATTTATTTTATTTCAAAAGACAGCTTCTTTGCTAATAAAACTGTCAGAACAAGTTTAAGACTTTTCTCTACCCTTCTGCCCTCTTGGTGCTTGCATTACCCCCTCTTTATTCCACTGTGAACAAAGGAGGAACATCCCCACCCCCATTTTGCCCCCCAACTCCACAGCTTCTGAAGCCTGAGCTAATCTGTGAATACGACATCTGTCAGTAACCCAGAACAACAGGAAATACTTTCCCTGAGAGAAAAGAGACTGCTTTTGAGTTCTTGAGAAGCATATTTTCAGCATGCACAATGCTCAGTGCAGATTCTGGAGTTTAGATATATGGTGTTGCTTTTCCAATTTCAAGTGAACTGGTGAGCTAAAAGCAATTGTCCTTTCATCTCCAAGTTTTCAGAAGAGACCAATTCTCATAGTAGTTCATTACACAGCTATCACTTTGGAATGTACATTCATACATTCTATAGCTTTTTTTTCCTCTCCTCTATCCCTGTATCTTGCCACAGAAGCATCTGTTCTTCAACAGTTTAAAGAACAGAAGGAAATGCACAGTCCTTTTATGTAAAGGTTATGAAATCTTTGTTTGTCAGTGCTAGATGCATATGGAGGTGAAAACATGTCATCCCAGAATACAGTTATGGAGTCATTCTCCTTCAGGGGAAAAGAAAAAAAAATCCTTTCATAGAAAGGAAGTCATAGGTTAAAATACTGACTTAAGTGGAAAAAAAGTTGATGCAGAGCTGTTTTATTTCACGAGCATGCCATTTGCCTTTGAAAGACGTAAATGAACCATGGGAAAAAGCCCTTAGAGTCCACATGCCAAAGATAAGGACAGTTTAATAAAAATCTAATAAATTCAAGTTATTTCTCACTGGCACAATATCCTCCTTGGAGCTTAATTAAAAAAAAAAAGGCATCTTTTTAGAAGACTGGTCAGTCTGTTTCTGTATCCACACCACTGGTAACTGAAATTGCTCCATTTGTTAGCATTGCTCAGTTTTGGCCACATCCTTTATGTTGCACTTGAAGGGAAATGCAAGTGTAAGAAACACCACAGGAGTCTCTTCATCTGCAGGTCTCTTAAGGAAAAAAAGGTAGCTGAAGTTCTTCTGGGCCTGACTGCTGAGCAAGTGTCTCATACGAGTTCTTAAATCTCCTCTTCAATCTTGATAGCATTAAGATTCCACAGCCTTCGTACTCCTCAGGAAAATTACGCTTCCTGTGTTTTGCTACATAGTAGACTCACAGTTTGAAACCTGAGTGAATGGCGACAATACCCGAGTTTAAATTCTGATAATCCACTTTAAAAAACCCTGCATCTTCTATCATTGCCTTCAACTCCTCCTGCAAAATAATAGTTCCATAATTATAACAACCTGGAGGCCTATAAGCCAGCTGCCTGCAAGATTATGCTGGGACCATGTTGTGTGTGTTAGTGAATTCAGAAGAATACCGTTTTACCTGAGGGGGGAAACGTCGGATGCTCTCCACAAGATACTGGTAAGACTTCCAGTCACCAGCGATAACCTCACCCAGAACAGGGATAACTTGGAAACTGTATAGATCGTAGAGCCTATACAGACAGACAGCAAATAGAGATTAATACAAGTAAGTTTAAAACACAAGTTGATCTCTGCACCACTACGCTGTGTATTCTGTGTCTGATTTTAAAAGCACACAATGAGGTGGCCTCAAAGTACTTAAGCAGAACAAGAGACAAATAAGAGAACCCTGTGACATGGTACAGTGTCACCATGTTCCTACCTGGAAAGAAGGGGGTTGCTGACATGACTAAATTCAAGGCAGAGAAATCTTCCTCCTGGTTTCAGCACACGATAAGCCTCCTGAAGTGCCTGAGATAAAGCAGATGCAATTAATTTGTTTCAGTAGAACAGCACCTGCCTATTATCATGCCATGTGATGGCAACTCAGTGACACACTGAGGGGAGTAAAAAGAATGCTCACTGGCAATCTCCAATATTTACTTGTGGAGAAGTATTCCAAGACAAGTACAAAAAAACCCCAACCCAAACAACAAATCCAAACCACAAAAACTCTTGCTGTTACATAAATAGATTTATACCAGGCTTTGTGTTGAAACTATGATGTCAGGTTTGCAGTTTTTCTTCTTTTTCCCTACTCTGAGTTGATGAATGTTTGCCAGCAGAGCTCTCGTAATTACAGACCAAACCCAAAAGGGAGAAGGTGACTCAGCTACAAGAAGCTGAAAAGGAAAAGAGGGCATGACAGATTCTTTCTTTCTTTAATCAAAAGGTTTTACTCAACTGTGAGCCACACCCAAAGGATCAAAGAAGAAATGATACTGGCTTTTGGATGAGCAATGTGTAAGAACAGGGAGGAAGGAGAGGGAAGAACAACATCTCTGGCTACTTTGAAAATTCCATTCTATATCCAAAATAAAATACCTAAGAAGAACCAAGACAAAATTCTGTTTACAACTGTATGTTTTTTTTCATACAAGAGCACAGCAGAGCTCTATTCAAGAACCTCTGCATGTTGTACATCTGCTTGGCTCCAACTGTTGTTTCTAAGGTACAAAATATAAACAGTCCACATACGCGATGGGAGCTCTGCAAAAGAACTACAGGCTTGGATGTGTTTTGTATCAGGTCTCCAGGGAGCTAGGCTACCAGAGTGCTGCACCCACAAATGGGGATAAGATAAAGAGCTTGTGCTTTGGAAGGGTGCAGCCGATGAATCGTGAAAGGCCATCCACATTAAGAGAAGTTCAAAGGCATATGGTTCAAGGTGGTCTGGATCCAAATGGTACACCTACCACAGAAGGAACATTGCCAAGGTTGTAACACACTCCTCCAGACAGACAACCAGCCTAGCGAGATAGGTGATCTAACCTACCTTCACCCACAAGACAGCTAGTCATTCTCGAAGGACAGATACTGTTTAGAACAAAAGGTATTATGTACCCTAATCAAGATCATACTCGTTCTTCATAAGAAACCCTACAACCAGTGTCAAGACACAGAGCAGCAGTGGGCTAAATGAGTTAGTTCAACAGCAGCGGTGGCAGCAGCCAGCTGTTTCCCACTCTGCTCTGCAAGCTCTGCTGTCTCAGGCAAGGAAACAGAACAGGGCAGAAGCATTGGATCCACTGCAGGTGGGACAAAGATCAGACTGACTGCACCGTGCATGTGTAAATCCAGTAATGTCAGAGGTTAGAAGGTGGGGAATGACTGTAGCACTCAACACTTTTTGCTTCAGGAAGAGATTGTGTGGCTTGCCAAGCTGGAAGGATTTGGCACAACTGGTATCAATCTAGCTTTTTATTACGAAAGTGGGGCATTTAATCGCATTCTTCATTCAAACAAGTTGCACACCACGTGCCACTTATTTTAAATGTTTCAGGAGTAGACAAAGATGTTCCTTTATCCAAAGGACTTCCTCCTTTGCTTCCTTCACTAGAATAAAAAACCTCAGGTGAATCATAAGGACCCCACATCAGGATACACTATAGCAACTTACCAAATCAATACGAGTTACATTTCGGATTCCAAAGGCAATTGTGTAAACATCAAACTTGTCATCATCGAAGGGCAACTCTTCAGCATTCCCAAGCACCCAGGACAAGCCTGCAGTAAAAGCCAAGGTCACAGAACTGAAGTCAGACTGCTCCAGAAGGACTAGCAGTTATCTACTGCAGAAGGAAACTGTTATTAATAAAGTGCATTTAAAACTACTGCTTCAATTTTGCATTTTTGTTGGAAGAACAACGCCTTGGTCTATACTCACAAACCTTTCAAGCCCCTGTACCATACAGCTGTCTTTCAAGCAAAGTAGTTAATTCTGTACACCAGCCAAAACATTCTTCTGCACATACACACGTGTTGTGCTCACAGCGCTTCAGTCTGCCAAGATTTCCCCCAAATCTTGCATCAGAGTTGAAAGCTACCAGCTTTCCAGAAACCGGCTGCCATTTGTGCGTAGCAAAGTTGCAAAAAGATAATACCTGCTCAAAGAGTAGCTATAAACAATGATTGATGTCCTGCCACCCATCAATGGCCAAAATACTTAAAACATTTTGCTAGAAACCTTCCATAGATGGAGGAACAAGAAAAGGCTCACTCCTTCCTGCTGCACTATCAGTACATGATACTATTGCAGCTGTATTGCTTCACAAACAGTAATGGAGCAAGGCCATATCTATCTGTGAAGCAAGGATGGCCAGGTTATTCATACCAAAAATAAGACTCCTCAGTTTAGAATTAATAGTTCTTAAAGTCATTGTTTTTCATGACTCAAATGCAACCAAAGCAAACCCCTAACAGAAAAAAAGAAAACAGGACTCTTCTGCAGAGATCATAAATTCCAAAGGGCAACATGCTAGAAAACACATGGAGGAGAGCAAAGCACAACAAACCCCAACAGTTGTTGCCAGGAGACATTTACACTTCATTTTTTCAAAATATATATATTTATAGTTGTAGAAAGTATTCTATTCAAAGTAGCATGCAAAGTTATTAAAGCAGCAATTACTAGTGTTATTAAAACCTAGACAGTTTGAAAGGACACCTAAGAAGTGAGCATCAACAAGAGGTTTTGAGCAACAAGAAAACTATCTGTCGGAATACACTGTGGTACCATCACAGACCAGGAGTCTGGAAGTGGATACGTGAAAGGGGCTGTGGGTGTCCACCAAGAGGAACTGGGTACGTGCAGTGAATGTTGGTGAATGTACATAGGAACACAGTGAAAGGAAACTGCCCTTTTTCTTAATTGTAAGAAAAATAAAAATAGGCCTCAGACAACCAACAGACCAGCAAGCTCAGAAATGAGTTTACTACAACAGGAAGGAATCACATGAAAAACAGATGGTAGGACACATTAATGGGTATGTGCTGAACAAGGGAGCAAAAGAGAAGTCACAATTGTGGCACACTTGGGGATAAGGCAATGCAGGCAACAAGAAGACAGTTGGCCTTCTACAGCTATGATGTACAGGGGAAGAAAATGACATAAACACTCATTCTGAGAATTCGATGTCACAAAGATATCTAAGAAGTGCAGCCAATGAAACAAAATGTTTTGTCTATAGTAGCTGAGAGGCAGCATCAAGCTTTATTTCAGGTCCTAAGCTACCGTCATACATAAACACTCATTTTGAGAATTCGATGTCACAAAGATATCTAAAGAGTGCAGCCAATGAAACAAAATGCTTTGTCTATAGTAGCTGAGAGGCAGCACCAAGCTTTATTTCAGGTCCTAAGCTACCGTCATAAAGCTCTTATACTTACAGTGTTGGTACAGTTCAGGTGTTCCCAAACTGTGATGCATAAAAAAGGGCTTTGGACAGGCTGGCAAGCTGCTCAGGTAAGCAGGATGCAAGTAATCTGCCAGAGCAGAAAGAACCAATGCTTTCACAAATAGGTCAGTTTTTGAAGAAAAGGGAGAGGCAGGTAGGCAGGCAATGGACTGGGGAAACCCACCAGCAGGGAGCAAGAGCAGCTGAGAGAACCTATGCAGCTTATCTTTCAGCCCCTTTGTGCTACTGAGCTGTTTCACTTGTACCTACTTGGAGGACGGTTCTTGCAAGGCCCCAGTTCCACACCCCCACACCCGTAGTGCCAGGAGCTGGCCACAAGCATAAACACCAGGTGGTTCTGGCTGCAGCTGTGTTGGGTGTCCCAGTGCGGGTGTGGGAGCAGGGCACAGTGGAAGGACATGCAGGAGATCTCATAACATGCATGCAGAGACTGCCCAGGGTATTTCTAATGGTACTATCCAAGCAAAGTTTGGGAACCTTATATTGCTAAAATATTTGCCAAATATCCATAAATGAAGATGGGATAAACAACTATCATACAAACACTGAGCCACAAGCAGGACTTCTTTCTATGTCTTACTTCTTAAAATCAGGCTTTTCAATCAGGATTGGCGTGGTCCCCAACAAATTCTAGATATCAGTGAATTAATCCATTGACCTGCAAACTAACATTTAACATAATTTAGTTTCTCTGAGTATTATTTGCATATGCTCTAACTGTGGAAAGTTTTATAGGCTCACAATATACTTCTAGCATTTTTATTTGCTGCCTTGATTCTTAAAAACACCCATTGTAAGACCTTTAGTGTAATCATTCTAGGGCTGAGCTCTTTTTGCATTATCTGCCTTAGTAACACCAGATTCATTTGCACAGATATGAACAGCAAGTTTAGATTATTTGACCAATTTTGAAGGACAGCTGGGTATCAGACCTCACGGACACTTCCATATATGTGTTTCTGAAAGTTCAAGTACTATTCACGAGAAACACCGTACGTCTGAACAACATACAACATACACCTTCACTGTAAAAGTAACTCAGCATTAGCAAACATGCAAGCACAGCTATAGTATACACCATGGCTATATAGCGGTGATTACC
The DNA here is from genome assembly GCF_000695765.1 of Mesitornis unicolor. Taxonomy (NCBI): domain Eukaryota; kingdom Metazoa; phylum Chordata; class Aves; order Mesitornithiformes; family Mesitornithidae; genus Mesitornis; species Mesitornis unicolor. The sequence goes on from NW_010177380.1 coordinate 8,225, forward strand.
TGATGGCTATCACATGTCAAATTCTTGCTATAAGGCATGCTACTGAAATGGTTCAGTGCATAACTTACCTTCGGAGTAGCTGAGATGCTGTGCTTTCTGCTTTCCAACTTTTAACATTTCTTTGTTAATGTCACAGACCACCACTTGGGAATCCCCCAGAGACTTAAACTTGTCTTCCTGGTAACTCTCAGAAATTTCCTGCCACGATAAATTCTGATGATGCTTAAGCTTCCTCTGGAGCTGGCGTTCTCGTACAGAGCAAACATAATTAATAAATCGAAAGGCGATATCACCTGCAATTGTTTTAAAAGAGACATTTCTTAGAATGACTGCCTCCAGGAAATTGGAACACACAGCTTTGAACATCAAACTGAGTTAGTTTTTATTTATATGTATGTATGAAAATAAACACACAGAGTAAGGAGAGGTAGAGAAAGTGTGTGTGTGTATATGTGTGTATATAGATATAAAAATATATAAAGGGAACACAGTAAAAGCAAAAAGCCCATGACTTCCTACAAATGGAAACAGTTTTCCATAACATATCATGGCAGTACTATACTTCCAGAGCTTGGAGCAAGATATTTCAAAACACAAAGGAGTTAGCTCTCTTGCTAGTTTTAAAGACAGGGAACTGAGGGGGGCAGGAAGGCAAAGCAACTTGAGTCTGAGCAGCGTTAAACAGTGCAAAACCAGTGTGGCATTGTTTTGGGGAACTCACCAAAGTTATTTACCTGTTCCTCCAGCAACATCAAGAAGAAGTGTTCCGGGGGAAGGGTTCATTTTATGCACGAGGATATCCTTCCACACTCGATGAATCCCTAGAGTCATTGAATCATTCATTACATCGTATTTCTTCGCCACACTTTCAAAGACCTGGTAAACTGCAAATGAAGAACATGAGAATGAGCTGCAACTTACTTCAAAATGCTCCTGTGGAAGTAAAATGTGCCCTTTATTGCCTCGTGGAGGTCTGTCACGATGCAGAACTTAAAAATACCGAAAAAGACGACTCCTGAGCCTGTGTCCTGACAAACATCTCTTTGGATTCCCAGAGCCTCTTCCCACAACCCTTCCAGAACCGAGAGGGAAATAGTGCCCTAACACCGATACAATTCACCGAGGCTGCCAGGAAGATCTCAAAGCAAGGGCCCAGCTCCAAGTACATCTCCCGCTCCCCGTCACCCCACAGCCGAAGCGCGCCTGCTGCCCGGGAGACCCGTTACATGCAGCCCGGCCCAGCCCGCCCTTCTCCGAGGCGCCGCCTGGCTCCACAGCGAACCCTGCCTCCCGCCCTCACTTTTCTCCCTCCTCTCCGCCTCCGTCACGGTCTGGAAGCCGAAGTGCATCTCCGGGCCCGCGGCGAGGCCCC
>NW_010177381.1:0-1280 GCF_000695765.1 Mesitornis unicolor
CCATCGGTTCAGCCTGTCCAAATCTCTTTGAGGTCAATGCGGGGTTGACCTCAGAACAACGCCACTTCCGTCACCTATAAACCCCAGGCTGCCAGTCCCAGCCGTGATTCCTTGTTTGCAGAGATAATGTCAGCGATTGGAATAGTCATCGACCCGATCCAGCTGGAAAAGTCAACACTTCATTTCGGTGTTTGCTGAGGGGGCATGAGCTGACGCCCAGGAAATATTCCTGTCCCCACTTCTGTTGTCCTTTGCGACGGAAGCTCTCACCTTTGTTTTTACTATAAATCCCTTGCAGGAGAGAGATCATCCGCAGCTCTGACTCAGACCATTAAGAGCATATTGAGAAATAACTTAGGTTTCCCAGAAGGCTAATTTACGTCAGCAAGCAAAAGGATAATCACAGCCATAAATCTTTGTCCATGTCCGTATCTCCCGATTGCTTGAAAAATATCAGGACAATGCTTTCTATACCTTAACCGAACGCAGTAATTTGCCTTGTTTTTCGAAACATCTGTGGTGCGAAGTAGTTACGCGGTTTTATAGCAGCCTCATTTCCAGCACACTGGAATTAAACATGATCTGTAAATTATGCATGACTTTTTAACATTCACGAATCCCATCATTTTGCTTTATTGATCAGTTCTTTCCCATAATTGGCAATAACTCATAAGGAAATGAATGTTCTACATGAGGCAAATTGGAATTTTATTGATGTAATATTGGAAAAGCAATAGACATGCTTAGCAAGGTAAAATGTTGCTGCCCTTTGTGTTTGTTTGAGCGCGGTATCGGTGTCCTCCTGCCTGCATTTTACCTGGGGTCTTCATGGGAGTCAGAAAAGCTTCTCTAATATTTATAAGGAAGCTAGGATATCCACTGAGCCCTCTATTTCCATTAATATTAATGAAGGTAACCGTATACCTTCCTTTCCTTCTATTAATATTAATGAAAACGAGAGCAAATGTCAATGTAGGGATTCTGAAGTTTTTCATTTTACCTTTTTTTCTCAGGGCTGGCAGTCGCCCTTCCCCGCTCCCACTGCACGCACCTACCACATCAGCACTCACGGCCAGCCGCAGCACAGGGCTCTTCTGTTGATCCCCCATGCCCAAAGCACAGCAGCTCCTTACTCTCCAGCATGAATAAACCTGCCCTGAATCATCTGGTTAATAAAGGTTGTGTGCTGAGGTACAGCATTTCGTGACAGTTCTGAAACACAAGGGGTGAGAGAAATCGACAGCGACAGAAGGCGATGGCTGTCGAGGAGCCAGAGCTGC
>NW_010177381.1:1311-6544 GCF_000695765.1 Mesitornis unicolor
CGTTGTGGTTTGACCCAGCAAGCAGATAACCACCATGCAGGCTGCTCTCTCCTGCTCCTCCCCGGTGGGATGGAGAAGAGACTTGGGAAGTGAACAACTCATCAGTTGAGACAGAGGCTACTTAATAATTAAAATAAACAAGCTGACATAATAACAATGCCAGTGAATTGCAGTAAAAGTAGGAACAACGATAATAAAGCAATCACAGTTACACTCAGCTCACAAACAGCAGTCACTGCCCCTATGGCAATGAATACTTGACAAGGGAGGGATGAGCCTCAGGAACTGAGACAGGAGCCATCATGAAGGAGGAGGGAATGGAAGAGAAAGGATTGAAGGGAAGAAGAGAAGGGATCATCCCCTCCAAACTCCCCAATTTATAGTTAGTGTGACATTTATGGGATGGGTCCATCTGTATTGGTCAGCGTGGATCACACCGGGTCATCTGTCCTGGGTGACCTGTCCCAAGAGTGTCCCGGGCCTTCGCTTCCCCCCCCTCCTTTTGTGCAGAGAGAAAGGAAAACAAAATGAAACAAAATAAAGTAAAAATCTAACCACAGGTGCTGGCGGAAGACTGAAGAATAAACCTTGAAAAATGTAAACAGTGCCGTGTTATCAGATCATTCCTCACACAAACCCAACCCAAAACACTCACCAGCTGCTCTGAGGAAAACAACTCCACCCTGGCCAAAGCTGCAATACCAACTTGTGCTTGCTAAAGAGAAACCCCGCTCTGCCGAAGCATTGACAGGGAATTCTGCCCTTCGACCCCAGAACAACCAGGACAGATCATGGGAGAAGAGGAGCCAGTCCCTTCTTATCAAGGGCAAACACAGCCCTTAAGCAGATAAAGTCACTTCTGTGTAGAAACGGTCACTGGTTGGACACGACAGCACCAAACCCTGCATTGCTCTGACCAGTGAGGGTGGCCACTCTGCTGTGGGCCACCTTGCAGGCACTTCAAGTGGTCCCACACAGCTCCCGAGCAACAGCCAAGACAACAGTGAGTGGAGCATCTCCTGCTGAGGAGCGGCTGAGGGAGCTGGGGCTCTTGAGCTTGGAGCAGAGGAGACTGAGGGGTGCCCTCATTCCTGGGGATCCATTGGGAAAGGGCAGTGTCAGGAGGAAGGAGCCAGGCTCTGCTCTGGGATGGCCAATGCCAGGACAAGGGGCAATGGTCCCAAGCTGGAGCACAGGAGGTTCAAGCTGAAGATGAGGCCAAAGTTTGTGAGTGTGAGGGTTCTGGAGCATGGCCCAGGCTGCCCAGAGAGGTTGTGGAGTCTCCTTGTGTGGAGACACCCAAAGCCCTGGCCGTGTTCCTGTGTGACTGCTCTGGTGATCCTGCTGTGGGGGGGTTGCACTGGGGGAGCTTTCCAGGGCCCTTCCAGCTCCTGGCATTCTGGGATTCTGTGAACAAAGCATCTCTCCATGTTGATCATGACCTCTCATGGCTCCGTTTGCATAATTAACCACCTGAGGGCACTTACAAGCGATTTTAATTCTCCACATGCACCTCCCGAATTGTGGAAATGTGCGATCTGGATTCGTTGCGCTCTGCTCTGGTTCTGTTGTGTGCTTTAATAACGGTGATTAGTGCAAGGGGGTCGGTTCTGCGCCAGTTATCGGGTGTACGTGACAAGACCAATTCACTCACTCGGTTCTCTGCTCATCAAGGAACTTTGTGCTTGCAGAATGCTGCTGAATTTGTCCCCACCAGGAAGATGAAGAGATTTAGATTTATTCTAATAAAATCCTGCACCAAGGTGAAGGTAGCCTGCAGAGAAAAATGAGTACTGCTCTAAAACACATTAATTTGAAGTGTGCATATAGCAAAAATGCTCCTTGTTAAAGCACAACTTGCCTTTTACTCTCTTTTTTCTCCAAAGTGCATAGTAGAAGAAATAGAATGACCGCAGGATATGGTTTGGTTTGGGGTTTGTTTTTGGGAACAGCATCAAAATGGTTGAAAAACAGACCCTAATTGCACTCAGAAAGTCTTGAATGCTCTCATATGTTTTGACAGTTGGATTTTTTGGTACCCAGGGAATGCAATAGCCACCTAAATGAATTACCAACCATCCTCTTGGATATGGGGAACTAAATCAATTTATCCTTTATGAACGCCCCTTTCTCATAGAACTACCAGACATTACACAAGCACTGCATCAGCGTGCCCTCCCCACACCGTACACTTTTTTTCCCAGCATGTTTGATCTTTATAATAACTTTGTGACTATGCAGAGCTCTTCATAAATATTTAATTCAAATTATTCCGCAGACAAAAGCACCAGGGAAGAGCCAGAAAGTGACTCACTGTTTCTTAATCAGAGACGGGTGACGAGGCGGCTCTGGCGTCGCAGTGGGAGCGGGTTATTGGCGCTGATTGAATCAGCTGAGGACGGCTCCCATCTGAGCTCGGGGGCTGCATCCTGGCTCCCGCAGGCGGCCAGCGCTGCCGTGGCGGCGTGCGCTGAGCATCTGCTGCCTCCTCGCTCCCCTTCCACGGCAAAATGCACAATTGGCTTCGTAATTTACATAGAATCACCAAATCGTTAAGGCTGGAAAAGATCTCCAGGATCATCAAGTCCAACGTCAACCCAACCCCACCATGGCCATAAACCACGTCCCCAAGTGCCACATCCAGGCGCTTCTTTAACCCCTGCAGGGATGGGGACTCCACCACTGCCCTGGGCAGCCCCTGCCAGGCCCTGAGAACCCTTTGGGGAAGAAATTTCCCCCATACCCAACCTCACCTTCCCCTGGCACAACTTGAGGCCATTTCCTCTCGTCCCATCACTTGTTATGGGGAGCAGAGCCTGACCCCCCCTCGCTACCCCCTCCTTTCAGGAGCTGCAGAGGGGATAAGGTCTCTCCTCACCTCTTCTCCAAACTAAAACTGTTTTTCTCCACAGCAGCAACTGAGCCCCTCACTTCTGGTGTAGAAGTGAGGAAGAAGAGGTGTGACTTCCTCCTGGTGCACCCTTTCCATTAGGTAAGTGTGCGTAGGTCAGAGCACCGTGGGTTCGAGCTGGTTTTGGCAGATAATGGGTTGGCTCTACAAGGATGTTCATGTGCCAGACTGCCCACCCTCGAGGGCTTAGTGTCCCATATGCAACCCACACCCTTAAACCAGGCTCCTAATTCAGACAGGACAGATGGTGAACTCATATCTACTTAGAAAACTGAAATAAGTTTAATTTACTTGTGGGATGGAATAAGGTATTTCTTGTACCTTCAGGTAGAGTATGTGTGAAAATGCATACCATAATCTAGCACAAATAACTTTAACAGTAAAATAATGGTAAAAAAACAGCAGGAGTAATTTATTTCAGCTTTCAAGAGCTTCAGCCGTGATATCATGGATGGAAATAAGAAACAAAACCAGTTAAAATAATTGATAGCTCATTTAGGACTTTGTGCAAGGTGCAGTTCTTCTGGTACAGTTTAATTGATTTCTGTTTATGCTCACAGTTTTCTGGAATTTGTTTTCATTGATCTGGCGGCCTATAGTAAATGTATCATATTTGGTTAATTGCAGGAGGGTTTTAAAGTAGTATCAGGCACTGATATTATTTTATAATAATTATAGGGTAAGAGAGTGATTTGCATCATCAACCTGCACTGATGATGCAGCAGCTCCCCCATCCCAATCCCCATCCCCTCCCATCCCATCCCATCCCATTCCATCCCCATCCCATCCCCATCCCATCCCATCCCATCCCATCCCATCCATCCCATCCTATCCCATCCCATCCTATCCAACCATTCCATCCCTTCCCATCCCCTCCCATCCCATCCCATCCCATCCCATCCCATCCCATCCCATCCATCCCATCCTATCCCATCCATCCCATCCCCATCCCATCCATCCCATCCCCATCCCATCCTCATCCCACTCTATGCTCACATCTCTGCTCAAGACTCTCTTGTGAATTGTTCCTTAACTGTTCTTGAAAATGGCTTAAAGACATTGGTTTTAGCCATCTTTTTGCACAGTTTGTGAAAGTTTCCACTCTGTAACACAATAAATGTTTACCTGAAAGTATGTCGATGCTGAAAAATGGCTAACCAACTTTATGTCTTTGACTTATCCTCATGACATGACACCTACTCTTCCTGCATATGAAGGTTTTCTGTACATACTCCTGTATCAAATACTGCCTTCAAGCAACAGTCTGATCAACAGGCCAGGAAATAAATGAAGCTGTGGTCAGAAATTGCTATATATATATATATTTCTGTTTTCAGACAAGCCACGTTTTGAGTCGCAGCACTGCCCTGTGAGTTGTGGCGGTTGGGTGACAGTTATCGTTACAGATTGCTTTCGCAGGTCTCGCAAGCCTGCAGAATGCCATCAATCCTCAGGCGAAGCATCGAAGGGTAAATTAAAAATCAGTTCCCATTTTAATTTTAAATTAACAGTGTCTCCATTGTGTGAAACCGCACGCTGAACAAGCCTGCACAATTTCAAGTAAAAAAAAAAACCCCGTTGTTTCCGTGTCCTGTTGGTTTGCCATTAACACATAGGGCTAGTCTGTCTTCAGGCTGCCGTGTCAACTCAGATGGTGCATAAAGAGAAATGCAAACCCTTCACTGTGAATTAATCCTTCGCATGCAAATTAATCCTTCATTTGTTTTGAATCTGCTAAAATCCTCACTTAGTTTGCTGCTGTAATTTCTCCGAGGCTCGTTATGTGCTGCTGCGTAACCTTGCTACGTACTGCTATGTGCCCTTGATGAAGCGGCCACGCGAAGAACACAACCCATTCTGGATGCACTGAAAACACAAACATTTCCTTTTCTCGTAACACTTCAGGGGCCTGAGTGGAAAAAAAATCCCCCAAACCAACAAAAAACTAGGCAAGTAAGATATAAAGTCAACATACAGCTGTTTTATTACTGAACTGGTGCCAAAGAGGGTAAAAAAGGCCATGCCCAGGTGAAGCTGGTGTGAGTCACTCCTATAACTTACACGGGTGTGACACACCATGAGTGTCGTTCTTATTCTATTGTGACATTCGGTATTTTATTTTTCCCTTACCAAAAGTTAAAATTACCCCTTGAAAGCCTTTACGTCTGGCACTCAGGTATTTTCCCAAAGGCACATTGTCCACCTTGGGACTTTGTGCCCATACTGCCTGTGGCAGTTAGAGACCCAGGGAGTCGATGACTTAGGTCACAGTCACACATATATTGTATATTACAGAATCACAGAATGGCTGGGTTGGAAAAG
>NW_010177382.1:0-1546 GCF_000695765.1 Mesitornis unicolor
ATGCCCTGCACCCCTTGGACTCTGCCCGTTACTTCTGTGCCACCTTTCCCACGGAGGCAGGAAATCCAGCTGAGTTTTAACACAAACCTGCTGGCGCCTGGCCCAGGTTGTATTAGATGTAGGTAAGGGTAGTGTTGCCAGGGGTGAGAAAGGTGTGAGCCTCGGGGCTGTTCCTAGGGAGTGAGGTGTCATCACTGTGTGACTCAGGAGTTCCTTGCCTTTACTACACACTGCAAGAATTCTATCTGATTACCAATTAGATTACAGAAAGATTGTGAATACCAAAAAATAAATCCTGAAATAATCTTGTCCCCACTGAATCCCCACTTCTTCCTAAACTCACCTTCAGTCCTTCATCCCTGAATTCTCTGCCTCCTCTCCTGAAAAGGCACAGGGGCAATGTGAACTGGCAGAGCATCATGGAGAGGGTTACAAGATTCCTGGGCACCCTGTGCCATTGCTCACTCACCCTCACACTGAAAAGTGCTTGCTGATGTTCAGAGGGATCCTTCTGGGGTTTTGGTTGTGCCCAGTTGTCCCTTGTCCTGTCAAGGGAGAGAGAGGGTGCCCAACCCACCCCCACCACTTAGAGTGAAGAGTGAGCTGCTAAGGTGCATCAGCCATGACCCACCGTGGGCAGGGACAAGAGTAACGGAGGCCCAAACCCCTTCTCGTAAAAAAGCAGCCCCCAGAAAGCACGGGCGACCAGGACTGGGTTTGTCAGTTTGTGCTTCAGTTCACTCAGGGAAAGTGTGCAGACAGGGCACAGTCCCTTCTCTGGCTCTAGAGGCCAATTCAACTAGTCGTCATCACTCTCCCAGAAGAGGCCCTAGCTATGGTTTCCATTTGGCGACTCACATGGAGCTGTCACACAAATATGCAGCTGTCCAGGTCTCTGGGAGTGCCTGAGCCTGGCACTTACACAGGAGGACAGCAGAGACAACACCTGTATGTGGAGTGACCAGGTGTACAGTCTGCTCAGCCTGGTGGTAGAGCTGAAAGAGGAAGTGGAAAAGTTAAGGAGTATCAGAGATTGTGAGAGGCAGATAGATTGGTGGAGCCACACCCTACTAATCCTGAGGCAAAGGCAGCAGATGGAGGCTCCACGAGATACAGAGGATCCCTCTACCCTCTTGCCACCAGGTGGAAGGAGGGGACCTAAGAGATGACAGGGAATGGGAACAGGTCCCTGCTCAGGGCGGCAGGTGAATCACCTCCCAGCCTCCCTCACCTTCCCAGTTGCCCTTACACAATAGATATGTGGCTCTGGAACTTGAGGGCCAGGGAAAGAAGGATGTAGATGCAGGTCCATTCAGGGGGTTGCCTATGGTGAGTCAGTAAACCCCACACATTATGAGTGCCGCTGATAAGGAAAAAAGGAGGGTAACTGTCATAGATGGTTCCCTTCTGTGGGGAACAGAGGACCCAATATGCCAACCAGATTCATCCCACAGGGAAGTGTGCTGCCTTCCTGGGGCCTCAGTTAGAGACATTACTAGGAAACGCCCAGGTCTCGTGCAGCCCTCTGATTATTACCTGCTATTGG
>NW_010177383.1:0-1400 GCF_000695765.1 Mesitornis unicolor
GGCGCTGAGCCCCCTGCAGAGCTCCCCGAAGGCGCAGTGGCCGGATGAGGAAGGACCCCTCAATTTAAGTGAGTTTCTCGCTTTTTTCCTCATTTTCCGTTCGGCTAAAAATCTCTCCCCAATTTCTCTCAGCTCTTCCAGCGCCGTCATCCCCCATTTCCCAAAAAATTGGGGCCGTTTAGGCCATTTCCAGCGCTGGGTGACCAAATCCGCGTCCCTCTGCGTCCCCATGACCCATTCCCACGCTTTTATCCCCAAAATTGTTTTCCCCTTGGCAAAAATGTCTGTTTTCCTTGCTGTTTTCTCCCCGAGTGCTGCGTTCTGCTGCCTTTATCACCAGCTCCAAAATTAATCCTTCGTCCTCGTTACCCGTTGCGTTGCTGGTGGCACCAACGGGCGCTTCCCGATGGGAACAGCAGCAAATTTGGGGTCATTTCCTGTGATAAAGCGGAAAACGGCATCCCAGTGTTTACCGGAGCGGCTTTAGGACCCAATCATTCACCTCCCCGTGCCCAAAATCCCAGCTCGGGTTAGGAATCACCCCGTCCACGTGGCCTTACCCTGCTCTGCACGGGTTCAAGCTGCTGCCGTGCTCTTCCCCCAAATCCAAGCTGGGATCTGCCTCAGTTCCCCCATCCCGACACAGCCGCTGGAGCCGCTTTTCCCCTCAAATATCTCCCGTGGCTCCCGTTGTGGCTTTATTTTTGGTGCTAAAACCTCTTGTTGCTTCATTTTCCTCTTCCTTGATCGCGTCCGTGTTACCCCACGGATAAACCCTCGGCCAAGCCTTTGCCCCATTTCCCCTTTTCGAGCGGGGGATTTCGGCCGCGTCCCTCGAGCGACGCTGAATTCTCTCCTTCCGACAGCCTCGGGGCCGGAGCCGGTGCGCGACATCCGCTGCGAGTTCTGCGGCGAGTACTTCGAGAACCGCAAGGGTCTGTCGAGCCACGCGCGCTCCCACCTGCGGCAGATGGGGGTGACCGAGTGGTCGGTCAACGGCTCCCCCATCGACACCTTGCGCGAGATCCTCAAGAAGAAAACCAAACCCTGCGTCATCAAGAAACTCCGGTCCCGCTGTCCCCGGCCAAAAAACCATCGCCAAGACCCTGTTGAGCGCCATGGGATCCTTGGAGCCTCGCGGACCCGGAGACATCCACATCCCCAGCCTTCCCAAGAAGGTCCAACCACCCGGCAGCCCCATGGGCCAATCTCCTACCTCGTCCCCACCTCCCACCGCCCGGAAGATGTTTCCAGGCCTTTCTCCTCCCTCCTTGCAGAAGAAACTCAAACAAGACCATCTGAGGGTGGAAATCAAGCGGGAGATGATGGCGGGAGGCCTCCACCGAGAACCTCACCCCTCCGACCGCGCCTGGTCCCCACGGGACGAGATAGAGCCCTTG
>NW_010177383.1:1743-2081 GCF_000695765.1 Mesitornis unicolor
ACCAAACCTCTCAGCAACGAAGGGACGGAGCCCAAATCCCCCGGGAAAATCCTCCAGGGCATGGCCCTGCCTCCCTTAGGGGGGCGGACGGGGAAGCCCAACCCGGGAAGTTCTTCCTTCAACCGGGAAATTTCCTTGGCGCCGCTCGGCGGCAAAGGTCAGGGCGCTTTCCTGACGCCCTTGGCCACCAAACGGCCGCTGCCCGACGAGCGGCTGGGGCCGCACGGCGACGTCAAGCACAAGGCCTACGTCCAGAGCGAGCTGCCCTTCAAGGCCAAGGCCCTGCACGACAAACCCACGCACTCCTGTGAGCGGAGGATGGGGGGGATTGGGGGGGG
>NW_010177384.1:0-1553 GCF_000695765.1 Mesitornis unicolor
CCTAACTAATACCCATCCTCTTCCCGTGTCTCCCCCCTTCCGCCCCCCTGTGTGCCGCAGCTCCCCAGTTCAGACTTTCTCAGCACCTGCAGCTCCGACTGGCAAAGCGTTTCGGACCATTCCCGAGCCCTAGGAGTCAGCCCCAAGGAAGGTAACTCGCACCGCGGCCGGCGCCCTCCGCGTCGGCTGCTCGCACCGCGGCCGCCGTCCTCCGTGTGCGCTGCCGCCTCCGCTGCTGGGCCTGGTTCACCCCGCGCCCCCTGCTCTTGCCCCAGCGGTCGCGGCCCCCAGCGGTCTCTCACCCTCCAGCGCCCGGGCTCTCCGCCCGCAGCCGAGCCGTGCGCCGCAGGCCCGGCGAGGAGGAACGGTTTGCTTCTTTAAATCCCTTTTTCTCTCGTTGAGCAGGAGGCTCCATCGTCGAGTCGTCGGCCTCCAGCAGCCTTCGCTGTCTCTCTTCCATAGTGGACAGTATTTCTTCCGATGAGCCCAAACTGCCCAGCGTGGAGGAAGTGGTGGAGAAATAAATCCGGTTGCTCTGGTAGTATATTTAACGGAGATGAAGCCCCCACCCCCTTCCCTCTAAACTAAGTAATGAAGCAAATTAACACAGTGAAAAGCCCAGGCAGGGCCCTTGTTAAGGTCGAGTCAAGGTACGCATACGCCAAAGGAAATGGCTCTCACTGACTCGAGCCAACAGACTTTCCTCCTTTTTCTTTCCTCTTTTTTGTTCCCGAGTTTTATTTTCTTTAAATTGTGTTGCATAGACCACCCCTCTACTTTCTTTCTTTTTTTTTTTTTTTCTAATTTAAGATACTTACCTGTGTACCGGTGATCCGCTTTCTCTGAGACTCACCGGAAAGTTCATTCCTGTCAGAGTGAAGCTGTTGGTTGCATTTCGTGTTAGTCGTATTTAACGGGATCCCGCCTCGTTTCGTTCCTGTAAATAATTTCAGTACTGTCTTGTCTTTTGTAAACATAACAAATATATATTTAAATGGTGAAAAGTGATATTGTATATAAGAACAGACGGTTTTCTTGGATTGTAAAATAAAGCTCTTTGTGTTACAGTGTTTCCCCCTACCCCCTCGTAATTCAGTAATAGCACCAGTCCCGGAGCTAAAACCCGCCACTGACTTCAGCACGACCAAGCCTTGAGGAGGCAGACACGTAGCCGAGACATGACCCGTGTGACTGGAGGCAGCACCCAGGACAGACTTTTCTTTCGTTTTCTCCTCTATAAGGAGCGTCTCTCCTTATCTAGGACCGCATCCGCGGTGTTAATTGCCGGCCTCCCCTGTTGGCTCCCCAGGGAAACACGGATGGGTACCCGGGCAGGACCTCGCAGCCTGTCCGGGCGCCCGCAGCCCGTTTCCTTGCTGTGCTTGCGGAAGGCGCTTTCTCCCCAGGAAGGTGGCACTCCTTCGCTAAAATGTCCCGCAGTGCTGTTCGCGTAGCTTGGCAGGCCCGGACGCTTCTTCGGTCTTGTCCTTCAGATGGTGGGTGAGCTTAGAAGGGGGAAGCGCAAACCCCCACTCCCCCACCTCCTCCTCCCC
>NW_010177385.1:0-1311 GCF_000695765.1 Mesitornis unicolor
GACGGGGCCCCAGGAGCCTCCTCAGGGCTCCGGGATGGATGGAGGGAGCGGGAGGTCCGGTGGAGGGACAGGGGGACATGGAGCTGGAGGGACAGGACAGAGGGATGGAGAATCAGAGGAACGGGGGGGACCGTGGGTAAAGATGCACGAAGGGGACAGGTGGATGTCACAGCTGCTCCAGGCAGTGCATCCCCCCCGCTCCCCTCAGTTCTCCCCATTCCCAGGCCCAGGCCACCCCCCGTTTTCCTGATTGCGTTTTCCCCTGGGAAGGGGAGCGTTTGACCCCCACCTCCAGTGGGAGCATCCTTGATGGGTCAGGAGTGAGCACCCAAAATATTCGCAGTCCTACAAGGCTGAGAAAGGACCCTCGAGGCACCGCCCGGTGGTCAGCTACTGCCCCATGGGGCCAACACCAGTTTCCTGTGTCTTATAAATACCCTGGGAAGCAGAAGTGCTTTTTCCCCTGGGATCCACCCTGCCAGCGGGTCCCCCCTGGGAACTGGGGAGGATTTGAGGAGGATTAATTCAGGAAAATTCACTCCACAGGTTGCCTGTTACCTTGGGAAAGACCTCATTGCCTTGGGAGCAATGGGGAAACTGAGGCAGACTTTCCCCACTCAAGCCCACAACCCCCAGCACAGCAATTTCCCCTGGGCATGAGGGGGGTTGTCGGGGCCGGGCCTTTCCGTGCACGTCCTGGGCACCTCTCCAGGGCCAGGCCAGGGGACTGGTCGCAACGCTGCCTCTTCCAGCCTGGTGTCATCAGCGCCTGGGCCCATGCCCAGGCCTGGCTGTGGGATCTGGACGGGAGTGACCTTTCCGTCTGGCAGGGCAGCGCTGCCCGCCACCGCCCTGCCCGCAAAAAAAGGTTCCCGCCGGCACCCCCTGCTCCAGCCGGAGCTGCGCGGGACAAGGGCTATTTTGAAAGCTGCTGTGTTGGCCTTGGCAGACAGCACAGCTCTGGCTCCCAGCTCCTTTCCAGCTCCGCTCACATTTTTGGCTGGGCGGGGGAATGTTGGTCCCCAGGTCCATGTTGCTGGCGTTTGGCCTGAAGTCCCCAGATGAGCTCCCAGTTATGGTGGCTCTGTTCCTTCCCTGTAGCTGGGAGAGTCACAGGGCTCAGCCAGGGCACCCAGCAGCTCAGACTCCCCAAAAGCCCAGGATTTGGGGGCAGGAAGGGCCTCAAGAGGGAGCTCAAAGCTTTCAAGCTGCCGACCTGGAGCTTGGAGGAGCCAGGCAGAGCCCAGCCTGGGCACCCCCCCAGCTGCGGGGTCCAGGCAGCCTCTGTGCCCAAGGAGGGGTTCGGCTGCC
>NW_010177385.1:1342-3013 GCF_000695765.1 Mesitornis unicolor
GCCACGGCTGGAAGCGGCTCTGAATGAGGCCAAACTCCTGGGCAGCCCGAGGTGAAGCAGGGGGGGGACAGGGCAGGGGTGCCCCATGGCCTCAGAAGGCAAAGGGCCACCCTGCGTGTCCCCCAAATGCCACCCTGGGGCAGGATGGGGCACCTGGACACATCTTGGGACAGCTGGACATGTCACCTCGGTCTTCGCGGCTGATGATGCTCTCAGGCTTCTCCTATCACTCCCACCTCCTCTTCAGGATCAATGAAGATTATGAGCAGGGATAATTAACAATTGGCTAATTGCACTCTGAAGCCCTCCATAAATCATGAGCTTTAAAAGCAGACCTAAGAAAGATGCCACGTCACATCCTCTCTGCCAGCGCTGTCTGCACCAAAAGCTTCAGCCAGAGAGCCCCTATCCCTCCAGCCTGGCAGGGGCGCAAGGAGGTGTCCCTGCCGTGGGGCTGGCGTGAGAGCTGATTTCCAGCGAGCCCTTGATGAGCCCATTCGCAGCTGCTGCCGGTGCAGCTCTGCTCGCATAACGGGAGTTTGGGAATTGCATCAGTTCCCCCTCCCTGCTGTAAACACGGATGCTCCTTGCAGGAACTCCATGCTGAGTGGCTCCTGGACCCCTTTCACCTCCCTATTGGGGCTGGGGCAGGACCTCCAGCATGACCACCCCTGGCACAGCCACCTCCAGCACAGCCACCCAATGCTGCAGCACCCAGAACCCATCCAGGGATGCCCGTCAGAGCTTGGCGTGCACGGTCACCCCTGCGGCTGCTCCATGACTTTGTCCCCACAAAGTCACACAAGGACAGGACAGGAGAAGGGGCGTGAATTGGGCAGCACCTGCTCCGGGGCTAATTTTGGGGCCAGGCTTGGCCTCAGATGCAGAACCAGGGCACAACAGCATCCCCCAAGCTCAGGTTCTGCTCACCCCTAGGGAAAATTAACTTCCTCAGCCTGGCTGGTGTGGTTCCCCCAGCTGAAACGCTGACCCTCAGCTCCACTGTGCTCTTCCCCTCTGTTAGACCCAGGCTGTCTGTGTGTCTGTCACTGTGTGACATGGCAGCATAATCTCCTCTGGGTCATCTTCAAGGGCTGTGAGCCGCAGGATCCCCAACCACTGCATCCTCCGGTCCCTGCTCACGATGCTTCAGCACAGGGTGTGTTTCTGTCACCTTCCCCAGGGCTGGCAGTGGGGATGGTGCCAGCAAATCATGGTGCTGGTGTCAATGGGGCCCGTCCCCTGCTCCACACCAGTGGTGTCGGGATTTGCACCAAGCAGGCGTTGGGGGCAGCCCCGCCAGGGCAGGTCCCTGGATTTAGAAAAATAAAATATAAAAATGAGAGGAAGGTCATTGGGAGTTTCCTTTTGGAGATGCAGACTCGGGGTTTTGAGCTGATGAGGGGCTTGGGGTTTTTTTTTGCTGTTGTTTCACAGAGCCCTCAGTGATGTTGGAGACCAGAGCACTGGCAACCCCAACCCTGTGGCCAACGGGACTGGGGGGTGTCCCCTGAAACCAAGGAGGGAGCTCAGGGAATCTGGCATGGGCCAAACCCAGTGCCTGGCCCTAAACCAGCACCCAGGACCCCTCCACTCAGCGCGAGCCTAAGCCCCCCAGTGAGGGCACAGCAAGACCAGGGCCCCCCCCCAAACTTCACCTTCATCCCAGCC
>NW_010177386.1:0-19161 GCF_000695765.1 Mesitornis unicolor
ATCCTGAACTCCACCATTTCATGGTCACTACTACTTAGTAATAACTAAGTAACTTAATAAAAATACAGACTTTGTGGAAGCATCCTTTGGAAGTGTTAAATTTGCAGAGATAGATTGCATTGCTGCTCATCCAGTCAGACAGCTAAAAGGGAGGCATATTAATTTTTGGTATTTTAAATCCTTTGCTTTTATAACTGTGAAAATTAAATTGGAATCTTCTCTAATATTTAGGTGCTACGCTCAATGACAAAGACGACGACTCCCTCCCAGCAGAGACCGGCCAAAACCACCCATTTTTCAGACGATCGGACTCCATGACGTTCCTTGGCTGCATTCCACCCAATCCTTTCGAGGTTCCTCTGGCAGAGGCCATCCCCCTGGCAGACCAGCCCCATCTCTTACAGGTGACATCAGAGATGGTGTTCTCAAAGAAAACTGTGGTTTGCTTTTTCATTTCTAACTGAAGTATATTATTTACCCAGAATGTTTTTGTTAATTTTCAGCCAAATGCTCGCAAAGAAGATCTGTTTGGTAGACCAAGTCAGGGCCTGTATTCATCTTCTGCCAACAGCGGGAAATGCTTAATGGAAGTTACAGTGGATAGAAACTGCCTTGAGGTAGATTTAAAGGTTTATTATTTTAAACAATGGGGTAATTTAAACTAGTACCATCATTCCTTAAAAAGGCACTTTAATGTTTTCAGAGAGAGTTTTAAGTAGCTTTCAGAATGATAATTTTAAAAGCCCAGTAAGTGTGAAAATTTAGACTTTTTATGGAAAGTATACTGAATTTTTTTATCTAGGAACTTTCATGCTTACTGATTTATAGCACATTTCAGGCAGTATTTTTAAAGGGTGCAGTACAATCCTGAGCTAATTTTGAAATGCAAATTATATAATTATTTGTGATTTTAAAAAAATCATATCTTCCTATAGCACAGTAGATTTGACTTGCCTACAGGCTGAGCATTAAATGAAAAGCATATGAAATGCATAAAGTGGGCAAATGGGTTTTTCATTTTTCCTGAAATGATTTAGGTTATTGTGATTTAAAAGGTCAAATACAGTGCTCAGTTTTGTGTGGTTTAAAAATCATATATATATATATATACACACACACACATATGTGTGTGTAGACATAAATATATATTTGTATATATATGTAACTGTCCTTAAAAAGATTTCTAGACGGCTTTAAAAGTGTAATTAAATTTTACTTCTCCTTGTTTAGGTTCTTCCAACTAAAATGTCTTATGCAGCCAACTTAAAAAATGTTATGAGCATGCAAAATCGGCAAAAGAAGGAAGGGGAGGAACAAAACGTGCCTACAGAAGAGTCTGAGAGCTCAAAGCCAGGGCCTTCAGCTCACGATCTTGCAGCACAACTGAAAAGCAGCTTGTTGGCAGAGATAGGATTGACAGAAAGTGAAGGGCCACCTCTCACATCTTTCAGGTAGTTTGAGTTAAAATTTACTCTGTGAAATATTACTGAACTATTAAAATGATATCTGGGACTCTGAGAAGTCTTTTTAAATTAAAATGGGTAACTTATTTTAGTTTGAATTTGTAGTTTGTGTTTGGTAGCTTTCAAAGTGAACAGTTGAACAGTCTTCAAAGAAGTCTATGCAAAGTGTACTACAAGTCCTTTACTACCTGACTTCTTGCTGCAGACCTGCGATGGCCTGGGTAGCTCAGTTTAAAAATTAGAATTGAGAGCTTGCCATCAGCGATGGCAACTGATACTGACCACGCTTCATGCAGTCAGGGATTGAACTGCCCTCACTTTGAATTACAGCTTTCTTTAGAAAATTAAGGTCTTGATTGAAGAGAGACTAATAACAGTGAATTCCATGCAGCAGTGAAGTTGTAAGCTTTGAGAGTAATTTCTCTTTGGAAGCAAGACTTGTGTTTCAGCTGAAACTACGCAGCTTTGTTCTTTTGTCCACAAACTTACCGTACTGTGGTGTTGTTTATCAGAAATAAACAACTTACTTGAAGGCAGAGGGTAAGAAGAAGCAAAAGTACACAAAATGTGTCTGAAATTTAACTTTGTTTTCCTTGTCTCACTTTTTCCATTGTGACAGGCCACAGTGTAGCTTCATGGGCATGGTTATATCTCATGACATGTTGCTGGGACGCTGGCGCCTTTCTTTAGAGCTGTTCGGTAGAGTATTCATGGAAGATGTTGGTGCAGAGCCTGGATCAGTATGTACTTCCCAGTGTATTTCCCTCTTAAAACTAAATTGTGAACCTCCCTCATTATACTGATTTTGGTTTTTTGTGGTTTTTTTTGTTGTTTATTTTAAGATCTTGACTGAATTGGGTGGCTTTGAAGTAAAGGAATCAAAATTCCGCAGGGAGATGGAAAAACTCAGAAACCAGCAATCCAGGGATTTAACGCTGGAGGTAAAAAATGTTAGTTTATCTTCTGAATTTGTTTGCATGAAAAGTTGAATTATTGCACACTGCAGTAACTTGATAGGAGAAGCTGTATTTCAGATACAAATCTACAGTCCGCAAACAGATATCTTAAACTACTGTGAGAGCTGTGTTGCAATTACTCTGTAGTTTTTCAGTCTAATTGATGTTTTCTGAGTGTACAAAAGTGTCCAGAAACTTCTTGTAAAGCTGAAATTCTCTGTGTGGTGACTGTATTTTTTGTGTTTTTACTAGGTTGATCGAGACAGAGATCTTTTAATCCAGCAGACCATGAGGCAGCTCAACAATCATTTTGGTCGCAGGTGTGCTACCACTCCAATGGCTGTTCACAGAGTGAAAGTTACTTTTAAGGATGAGCCAGGAGAAGGCAGTGGTGTAGCACGAAGCTTTTATACTGCTATTGCACAGGCTTTTCTGTCAAACGAGAAACTGCCAAATCTAGATTGTATTCAGAATGCCAACAAGGGTACCCACACAAGTAAGTGATGCACAACAGTTAATCTACAGATAACATTCATAAATGCCTTGGATGTTTTTTTAATATTGAAATATTTGGCTTTGTCTCAGAGGTTTCTCTTATTAGCTCAGCACAAGAACTGTGAAAATTATGCATGTTACCTCTCTCAGGCAAGGAAATGGGTGCTTTTTCTGCTTTCAGAATCGGGAAGCCCTTGTTTTTTCTTGAAACAAGAGTCTGTGTAAGATATTCTCAGCTTTTTTGAGCATCATTTTGAGCTTATACATTTTAATATGACTGCTCTATCTGGCTTGTCACAAATACATTTGAATGTTTCTGAAAGTAAATACTCTTGAAGTATTTTGGCCTTTGTAAGTTGGTACAGATACTTCAGGTTCCTTTTTTAAGTTTGGCTGAACCCAGATCGCTACTGTAAGTGAAGTGGTTCTGTCTCATTGATGTCTTTCAAG
Organism: Mesitornis unicolor; assembly: GCF_000695765.1. Taxonomy (NCBI): domain Eukaryota; kingdom Metazoa; phylum Chordata; class Aves; order Mesitornithiformes; family Mesitornithidae; genus Mesitornis; species Mesitornis unicolor. The sequence goes on from NW_010177386.1 coordinate 3,365, forward strand.
TTGTCTTCCAAAACACTGTCCTCCTTACACTGAAACTGAAGTAGGAGAGAGAAATACGAAGATGTTTAAGCTTATGAGACTTTTTCCCATTCAGGTCTGATGCAGAGATTGCGAAATAGGGGAGAGAGAGATCGGGAAAGGGAGCGAGAGAGAGAAATGCGGAGAAGTAGTGGCCTACGAGCTGGTTCTCGGAGAGACAGGGATAGGTAAGTGATATATTTTTAATTTGTTAGAGATACCTTGTCAAATAGAGTAATTGCCTTGGTTATCTTAAATTAAATTAATCAAATTAAAGATGTCTGTCTTTCTCGCTTTCAGGAGCAATTTACAGGGTAAATTCTAGAAATTCAATATATACTTTAACACTTTAAAAAATAATTATGCTTACTTCAACATTGATAGATTGTCTCAACCATATGCCATAAATTTCTCCTGCTAAAACAGTAGTAAAAATTTGTGTACTGAAATAAAATTGTGAGGTAGTTTTAGAAACAGTATTGCTGTTGGTGGCATGTCCAGTTACTGTATCCAAAATACTGGTAGTGTTAAAATCTCTGGTTCATTTTGATTCTTTGTTTTGGAGTCATTCTCTCCAAGCAGCTATGAGAATCAGTACTATTCCAGCATAAAAGCTATTGCTATTTTGAATCTATGAACATATGACATTATTCCAGAAGACTTTTGCATGTTTCCTCTGAAATGAGTACAAACTGCTCTAATTTTCTTAAGGGACTTTAGAAGGCAACTTTCCATTGACACAAGGCCTTTTAGACCAGCATCAGAAGGAAATCCTAGCGATGACCCTGACCCCCTTCCAGCACACAGACAAGCCCTTGGAGAAAGGCTCTACCCTCGAGTGCAAGCAATGCAGCCAGTAAGACTTGTCTAATACACTTAGTGATACAATGTTCTTGTCATCTTCAAATTTAAAAATTAATTTCTTTGTCCATTACTATTTAACATAACTGAAAGTATTTGTAAGGCTGTTTTTATATTCTTTGGAATTTTCTTAAGATTTTGTTTCTGTAATTTGTCATTTAGCATAGGAGGTATCTCATAATGCATTCTATATTTAAAAAACTAAAACTTTCATAAACCTGTATTTAAAAACGAGAGAACTGGAGGAAAGTAGTAAGATGTGTCATTCCTTATCCCTAGGCATTTGCAAGTAAAATCACAGGAATGTTGTTGGAATTGTCTCCTGCTCAGCTGCTGCTCTTACTGGCTAGTGAGGATTCCCTTAGAGCAAGAGTTGATGAAGCAATGGAACTCATTATTGCACATGGCAGGTAACGTATTGAGGATTTAGATAAAAAATGAAAACTGATTTTGTAGCCAAAGCACTTGTACTGTGCTATGTCTAAGTCTGACACGTGAGACTTATTCCTTGCTTTGTTCTAGATAGTTTTCTTTGGACCTGTCATCTTTGGTTTAATCTGATCTGTCTGGTTTCAGAATATGACAATTTCTTATTGTGAAATTAAATGTGCCTCTTGTTTTTTCTTGTCAAGGGAGAATGGTGCAGACAGTATACTGGATCTTGGATTGCTTGACTCTTCGGATAAAGTGCAGGTAATGAACTGTTGCGCAGTGTAAAAAGTTACTTAAGTTCCAGTTGTATCAGTTAATTTTAAAAAGTTAAGCAACTGCTGGAGCCTTCCTTTATTGTACAAGACGAATTCTGTTTAAATATCCTGTGGAGTTATCTTTTTCTTTCTTTCTTTTTTTCTTTTGAAAAGATTAAGCAGTAAATTACACAGAAGTCTAAAATGTTGCCATTAGGAAATATCATGGAACTTCTTAACCAATGGAACTTGAATCTTTGGGTTTAGTAGCAAAGGGCTTGTTGATGTGTGCCAGTAACTAGAAGTAATTTATTTTAAATTGCTATTCTGACTTTCAAAACAGGAAAATAGAAAGCGACATGGTTCCAGCCGCAGTGTAGTAGATATGGAATTAGATGATACCGATGATGGGGATGATAATGCACCACTTTTCTACCAGCCTGGAAAGCGAGGTTTTTATACACCAAGACCTGGTAAAAACACAGAAGCAAGGCTGAACTGTTTCAGAAACATTGGCAGGTATGACACTATTAACTTGATAGTCTGAAAAAATCATTTTACCTTTCTTTACAATCTGGAAGTTTTATACAGAAGGTAATATTTTTTTGAAATTATATCTGTCCATCTTCTTTTGGGGATTGATAGGGCTGGAAAGCTAGCTGCAGCCTGATTCTTAGATTTTTATTTTTTATTTTTTTAATGTGAGTTTGCTGAAAGATCTCCAATGTAATTTCTGTCATACCAAAATGTTTCCCGAATATTTATTTTCAGAATCCTAGGATTGTGCTTGTTGCAGAATGAACTATGTCCCATCACGTTGAATAGACATGTAATCAAAGTTCTTCTTGGCAGAAAGGTAAGTTGAACATAGAAATTTGAATTTCCTTTAATTACATGAAATCTTACCTTTAAAAAACTTGCTTTTTTTTCCCTAATGTACATGTATCGACTAGCAGAGTTGATACTGGAACTGTAAGGATGCCTTTACATTTAATTTGAGAAGTACTATTTTTTCATTTCCAGATTTTGAACAGAGTAGATGTACTAGAAGTCAGGTATTTGACCGAGGTAGAATGATTTGTAATAATTTAGCCCTTGATTCTCTTCAGAAACATTTTACTGTCTTCCCTTTTCCCTTCCAGAGACTGAGGACAGAGAAAGATAGTGTTGGACAGTACTAGGCAAGAGCATCTCAGCTTATTGAAAAGCATTTTCATCAGTTCTTGAGGGAATTCATTGAACTGAATTGTAATTAACATTTTGTCTTGGGTGCAGGATAATTTAATTCATAGCAATAATTACCTAAACTTTTGGCAAAAATGCTTCCCCACCCCAATAAACACTTGCTATGTACTGCATATTTCATGCTGTAATCACCAGCGTAAGTTCTGTCTGATGCAACAAACTTAAACCAAAGTTTGTTACTCTTGGTCTTTTCGTTAAAAACAATGTTGGTCACATAATCAGTTATCCAACATACATACCATCTTTAATGAAAAAAGGTTAATGGCAGAAAGATACATCTGCAAATATCCCCTGATATCTTCCAAGAGAGGTTCCCTTCTAATGCTTTCCTTCAGGTTTTTCTTGAATATGTATTCCTTCCAATTAAATGTTGGGTACATCAAAGAACATTTTAGTTAGGTTTACTTTAGTTAGTAGGTAACTTTTCTCTCCAGGCTGATAGAGTGAAGAAGCAAAGAAGTATAGAAAACAGCAAGGTATTTGAACTGTTGAAACTGGGGTATGCAGCTCCTGGGCCATCATTTGTTTAAATATGTATATGTAGCACCATTAGGTATGTGTTTAAATGGAGGGAAACTTTCACCGTTTTAGAGTACTGATGCAAATTGTTTCCCACTTCAGTCAACCTCCATCAAACCTCTGTTGATCTAGGTGGTGTGTAGAAGAATTTGTTTAAAAAAAAAACCCTATAAATTTTCTTCATAAGCTCTATGCCCTTAATAGCAACAAAGGCTTTACAGGTCTATCCTTACATTCCACTAATGCACTTCAGTTGAGTATTCTAATATACCTTCAAAACCCGTCCGAAAATAGGAGTTTAACTGCCATAATTTCTAAATGTTTGCATGCTTTGTTATATGGGTTATGCACTGCTGTATGCTGGTACATAGACAGGCACAGATCACATCATTTTGAATATGTTCTTAAACAAGTGGTATGTTTCAACAAACATTTATCTTTTTCTATAGGTGAACTGGCATGACTTTGCTTTTTTTGACCCAGTTATGTATGAAAGCCTTCGGCAACTTATCCTTGCTTCCCAGAGTACAGATGCTGACGCTGTGTTTGCAGCAATGGACTTGGCCTTTGCAATAGACCTGTGTAAGGAGGAGGGCGGAGGGCAGGTAAGCACAGCTAAACCTGTGTCTCTGTGGGCTCAGAATTCAACAGCTTATCCATGTTGTAGTGTACACATGATCCATGCTCTTCTCAGATGAAGAGCCGTAACATTTTACCCTTCCTAAATTCAAATACAATGTTCTCCTTAGACATTGAAGTGTGGGGTTTTTTTCCCTTGAAGTTGATGTAGAGCTTATCATAAAGCCCAGATAGCATAGTCTATCCTAGAGAGTCTCTAAAGCCAACCTGTAGTAGTAAATTTTGCTTGTTTTCAGAGGGGATTTTAAACGATAAATCACTGTTCAGCATACTGTGGCTGTTGTAATAATCTAATTTCCTTTTTTTTTTCTTTTTAAAAATGGTCATTGTTACCTTGCCATAGGTTGAACTTATTTCCAATGGTGTAAATATACCAGTCACTCCTCAGAATGTATATGAGTATGTCCGGAAATATGCAGAACACCGAATGTTGGTAGTAGCGGAACAGCCTCTACATGTAAGTCTTTGGTGGAGTGTTTTTGGTTGGTGTGTGTTTGTTTGTTTGTTTGTTATACCTGTAAGATTTCAGTCAGTTAATTCTTTTCCTCGTTATGGTATTGCTAATCAGGTTTCTTTTGAAGTCTTGACAGCTTGATGTAAAAATATAGCTTGATTTAAAAATATTTAATCCTCTCCTTTTTTTGTAATTGAACAGCTGTTTTATACAGTACTGTGAAGACTGATGAATGAGCAGTTTCTCTTTTTATAGAATGAAATATAATTTCTTTAAACTTGATCTTATTGGTTAAGTATATAGGTTCACTTCTTGAGCTCAAATGGCATGTATCCTCTTGGAATTTTTGCTTTGTATTTAGCAGCTATTTTTTTCTAATAATCTATCACATTTTATTTATTTAACCTTGTAAACAACAATTAAAAAGAAATCTCAAAATATTTACATAAATTACCTTGAACTTCTGACTTGATTGTGTCCTTGTTTTAGTAGGAGGAATCAGTTATGAGGCATACAACTTTGTTCTTATTTTACTAGCCTGGCAAGAAACCGAACAATTGACTACCAAACTATATTAAAATACCTTGGGTTTTGAAGGCCTTTTAAAATAAAAGTTATAGAATAATATATTTTTGTAAAGAGTTAACGAAAGTCCAGTACTTAGAACCACTTACTCTCTGTCATATGATGCTACATCTAACCTTGGTCCTTTCTGCTGACTGTGGTTTCCTGCTGCACTTCTGAGATACGCCAGCAGACTGCTAGATTACCTCTGTGTGGTGTAGGGCCAAAATTCTCACAGAAAGAACATGTTTCTGGAACTAAGCTACACAGTCTTCATGTCTGCATATATTAGTAGGTTGACTTTTGTTTATTTTAGGATTTTAAAACCATAACACTTGTATTCATTTTGGAATTCACTAAAACAACTTTATTCATGTTCTTTCATTTTGAAAATGGAATTTCCAGTCTTTTCAGGGTGTTATTTATATAAAATAATACATGTGTGTGTAACATTTTTAAAGCAGAGTTGGCAGATGAGTGTCCGAGGAAGCAAAGTAAAAGTAACATGCAAGATACATTTTTTTTTTTTCCTTCTGTAATTCTCATTGGATATAGCATAGCTCAGCAAAGTATCTGAACATTTTGGCATTTCAGCTCTTGGTGACATATTTTTTCAAACCATTACTGCATTCTTTGCAATAGTAGGTAGGGTTTAACAGACTGGTGCAGTTCTTTGTTTCAGAAAATTTGCATCTCAGATGGTAGAGCTCTGGCAGAAAAGAACAGCTAGGAGAACAATGGATTTTGGGTTAATGAGGAATTTCATGTGGAGCTTTTCAGTAATGCATTTAAAATCTCAAAGTGATACGGCTATAATGTGAATCTTGTGGTTTTCACTTAAGGCAATGAGAAAGGGTCTCCTGGATGTACTTCCAAAGAATTCATTAGAAGATTTGACAGCAGAAGATTTCAGACTTTTGGTAAATGGCTGTGGTGAAGTAAATGTGCAAATGCTAATCAGCTTTACCTCTTTCAATGATGAGTCAGGTATGAAATAACTTGCTCATTCAGAAACAGATTTGCCAGGGATAACTTAACACTGTTTCTTCTGTGTGAAGTAGAGTTATCAGCATTAAAGTGCCTCTTCAAGTTTGACATCAGTTAATAAGTCACTGAAAGACCTAACAAAATTATTACTGTGTTTTTTCCATACCTTTGAAAAATATATCCATTCACTTGGGGGGGGAATTGGGAAGCACGTTTTCCAGTTTTGCTGTCAAGCGATGTTTAATTGCAAGGATTATATAATTGGTCACGTATCCTTCCTTCCAAAAGTTCTGACCTAACTTAGAACTGAATGTGATGGATGCAGTCTTAGTATTTCTTAACATATTTTTTTAAACGGTATTTAGCTGTTGTTAGGCTTTTTGGGAGGGAAGAGGTGGGAGTTGTACTGAGGTATGTCAGAGTTAGCCTTAACATTCAAAAGTATGTGTATTAATTTTGAAATTACTGATGTCTCCAATATCAGGACTTTATAAATGAGGTTGTGGCTGAGATCCAGCTTGCAGTACATATAAAACAGATCTCTTAATATTTACTGTCTGGTGTCCCAGTTGCATTATATATATATACGTATTTTTTTATTTCACACAGGAGAAAATGCTGAGAAGCTTTTGCAGTTCAAGCGTTGGTTTTGGTCCATAGTTGAGAAGATGAGTATGACAGAAAGACAAGATCTAGTAAGTTGTCCATTCCCAATGGAAATGTGCAGAAGAACTGGAGTTACTTTGGCATCATTACCCTTTTTAACTGTGTTTACCTGCAGAGACTTTATATGTGAAGAGTTAACATGGCAGAGCAGGGTAGTAGGGACTGATTGGACTTTCAGTTCTGGAAACACTCAGTGTGAATCCTAGGCCTTCTTGCAACTGCAAGTAAGCGTGGTGTGTCCTTACCCATATCCTCAGGTCTGTTTTGGAAGCGCAGTTAGTCTCTGTGCAGTCATTCTTAAGCTGAGTAAGTGTGGTTACTCAGCTGTGTTGTGGGTTAGCAGGGTTTTGAGGTTGAGTTCTCTTCCTGGATCAGCCACTCTCCTGACTTCTGTGTGCGCCAAGGGCAACACCTGTGTCCTCTGTAAGATTTCAGTAACGACACTGTTTCCTTCTCCAAGCCTTCAGTATTAAGTGATGTGGAGCATGAAAGAACAAGATAGTGTTCAAGGGGTTTCATTCTGGAAATCTTTCCTGTAGATTGTATTCATTGTACGCTTCTTAAAACTATTTGAACTTCCTACTACTTAAGGTACTATCTTTCCTTTACAGTTTGCGGAAAGGAAACAAGGACTAATCTGAAAAGCAGGAAATCTAGAGCATATTTGTTAAGGAATATCTGTGGTTATGCTTTGGTAGTGACTCTGCAAGTCAGTATTTCACACTTGAGACATTAAACCAAATACTCTCTGTTGCTGCCATTTTTCTGGGTGGGTGCTTTTTTCTGTAGTCACTGACAGGTTTGTGAGAGATTTCTGATGCATTTTGTATTGATGGCAGTCGCCATCTTCCCAGATGGATTTGAGGACCTTTCATTTCCTGAGGATTTGTTGATACAGGATCATTCTGAGTGCTGCTTTTATCAGTTTTAACAGAAACAGATAACATAGGGAACAGTTGAGGAAAGGAAAAGGAAGGTACTACAAAAGCATGTGGCATGACCACCGAGTTTTGTTGGTATATTGAACAGAATATAGCACGATGAAGCTTGCTGTGACTATGCAGTTCTTCTTTAACCTGTCCCTGCACAACATGTAGGCAATATGGATTTCACCTTTGTACAGGAAAATTTTAAATGTAATCTTCTTTTTTCAGGTTTACTTTTGGACCTCAAGTCCATCATTGCCTGCCAGTGAGGAGGGGTTCCAGCCTATGCCGTCAATCACAATAAGACCACCAGATGACCAACATCTTCCTACAGCAAACACTTGCATTTCTCGCCTTTATGTCCCGCTCTATTCCTCTAAGCAGATCTTGAAACAGAAATTGTTACTCGCCATTAAGACCAAGAATTTTGGTTTTGTGTAGAGTATAAAAAGTGTGTATTGCTGTGTAATATTACTAGCTAAGTTTTGTAGATTTTTCCATTTGTCTATAAAAGTTTATGAAAGTTAATGCTGTCATACCCCTGGTGGTACTTTAAAGAATTAAATGCAAACATTCCTGTACTAAATTTGTGACGTAAAGGCCTAAGGAGCACTGGCAATATGTGATTGCAACATTTTGCTAGTCAGTAACTCCTTTGCCTAACCCCAGCCAAAGATGACAGCAGAACAATATAATTTACACTGTGATTTATCTTTTTGCTGAGGGAAAATATGTAAAATGTTCTGAAAATTCACTGCTGCCTTTGTGGAAAGTGTTTCAGCAAAGGTTCTTGTACAGAGGGAGTAGGGAATTTCGAAATAAAAAATTAAGTATGTTCTGTGTTTTATTTTAACTTTTTTTAATGGTGTTTAATTTGTGGTTGGCTGCAGTTGTGTATCATGTATATTGAACTTGTAAAAAGTTCCTGACAGCTCAGATCCCAGAGCTGGGATCGTTCACTTATGAAACCACTTTCATTGCAATTTTTGTTCTGATTGCATTGAACTCTGGCGCATCAGATACCATCACTAATATTTTGCATGTAACCTGTACCTTTAGTGGTTTTTTGGGTTTTTTTTGTACATATGATGAGGCCAATGCACAGTATTTCATAGTTCACAATCAACATTTTTGTATCCCTGTTTCAGTGAACAGACAGTCAGGAGATTGTTCCACTACCAGTTCTAACCCGACACTTGTACTACATTATCTAACTATGTAAACTCAGCCTGGGCACTTTCTGGTAACTGTAAAATGTTTATAAGATCATGATTATTGAAGATACATTTTGGAAAACTTTAATGTTCGTGAGCAGCTTAACTTCTTTTGTATCTAGCCTTTTTTTAAGTATCTTGTTACAGTTTTTTAATAAAGAAATTACAGACAAAATACCAAGTTATACTGAAGACACAATAGTTTTTATTTATTTAGCCATTTATACTTCAGCTAACAACATACACTAAACACAGTTGTTCATTAAAAATCTGAATTTTGTAACTGAAAAATTGACCTGCAGAAGACACTCAGCCCACATTTTACAGTTAGCAGAGAATCCTGAATGAAACAGGCCAGGCAGCCCCTTCTTTTCACAGAATTGGTTTGAAGGGAAAATGGCTTGTTTGGAAAAATCTGAAGGTAATTAGGTTAGAATAAAATTCTCAAGGTGCGTTGTAGTGGGTTCTACTGTATGTTCACTTTTGAGGTGGTTGGTTGCTTTTGGGGTGGGCAGGCTTTGACCATAACCTAGGATGAGTTTTCCCTAATGCTTGAGAGATTTTGAGGGTTAGGAAGTGATTAACAAAGGAAGGAACTACTTTGTGTCAAAGCAGATTTCTGAAAGCTCAGCAGACAGAAGTATTGAAGGTTCAGAGCTTTTGTGGTGGTGATGTTTTCCTTCCTTCTTGCTTCTCCAACCCCACCAGTCCATGTTAGTAATTTTTTTTTCTTCCTTTTGTTGGGAAGAGCTAAACTAATGTTCCGTCAAAATCCAAGTGGGATTCACCTTTGCCAAAGCTCTACTGGATTTTCCATCAGCTAGTTGAGGATGACCAGAAGTTACCTACAGCTGAGATTTTTAAAAAAGCCTCTGCTTTCATTTATTTAGTTGCTATAGGTATGAAGGACAGTTGAGATCAGAAATTCTGATCACCAGTTGCCAAATTGATGCTGAAAATCTTATTTTCTAAAAAAGGCTGTTTCAGGCTTGTGTAGTTAAACTGCAGATAATTGAAGTAAACAGATGTAAAATTATTTCTGCATGTACTAATACTTCCTAAATCAATCATCCGAGAAAAGGATAGTTTCAGTGTATGAGGGTTGGAGTCTGTTCTGGATTTCCTGTTGTGACCTCCAGTGTATCTGAAGTTCAAAACTGCATCAGATTTTACTATGCTAGTATCAGTTAAAAGTAAAAAGCAGTACAGCTACACAAGTCTAGGTGCATTAGTATAGAGGAGGTTTATATTGGTATGGCTGTTGTCATATACTAAGGAGAACAGTTACAAAGGTACAAAGCAATGTAGAGCTTATGCCTGGATTTCGAACTGGTGTAATTATTTCTATTACCAAAAACGCTTCTAACCGGAATGTGTGAAGTTCGTAGAAAGCAACAAAAGAAACTGTTTAGAATAGGCATCAAATCTACAGTCTGTAAAATAAAGCTCCCTCCCTCACAAAGCTTTGTGAGACTTGATGTATTAAAAAGTATCCAAGGCCCTTGGACGAAAGGCCATATATAAATGTAAAGTACTGTGTGTATATATATATGTATTGTGTGTATATGTATATAAGTGTATGTGTATGTATAACATATAAATATATGTTATATGTATATATATTTCTGTATATAGCTTAAACATTTTTTTAAGTCCTGTAATGTATAGCTAGACAAAAAATCTGCAGATAACCCACAGTAGTTCACCATATATACACACACAAAGGCGTTCTGGTAAGTGGAGAGGGGATCTAGAATGATTTATGCTGTCGTCATTGACTTGAAATGTGTATGTAGCTTTATAAATAGCTTTTTTCCTCTGTATGGTATATTTAAACTATATTCAAGATTTTAATAAGAAAAAATGTTTATTAAAATCATACACCTCATCTCCCTTTGACTTAAGCCCTTCTGTTAGTTCACTTTAAGATGTAGTAGAGAAACTATAGTTAAAGGAAAATTCTGTAATGTTTACATTTTTTTAATAGTCGAAATCCTTAATCTTATAATCCTTCATAACTGCTGAAATAGGAGCTAAAGGTAGCCACTAATAAAATGTGATCACCAACTACTAGCCTAGTTCCTGTTCTGAATCTAGGGGAACCTGTCACCGTAGTGCTAGCTCCCATGGCTCATTCTCGCCGTTGGTTGCTGTTGCTTAGCTGACTATCCAGCACAGAAAGTGAATTGCTTGCTCCAGCTTTGATAGCTTTCCAGAAGTGCGAAACTGTATGGGCTTGTCATCAAGTGGCCTTTCCCATCTGCTTGGTTTGGGAGTGACTTTTTTTTCTGCAAGTTAATCATTGGGTCATTGATAGCGTGCAGAGCAAAAGCTGTAAACTGGCAAATTTGTGAATTGATAACAATACCCTTATACAGCAGCAGTCACGCAGGGAAGCAGAGGAAATTTTCCTTATCTCAGAACCTATCTTTGTGTAATCTTTTATCTTTGTATGACTTGCACAATTGTATGCAGAGCTCCTGTTTTTCAGAAGTGCACTCCATGTGTGCGCAGAGAAGTGCGCAGGGAGCAGGATGCGAGCCTTTCCTGGGAGGGTGTGTGCAGGTGGGAGAAGCACCCAGTCACCACCAGCCGCTTCCTGTGCCCTTCTGCTGCTTGCAGAGAGCTGTTCTTCATCACTGATGGCATAAAAGACTGTTCAGTAAATGAGTAGTAACGGTGGAGGAAGCTTATTCCTGTTCTCTTTTAACTCCCTTTTTACAGCATCCTTATAAGATGTGGATCATGTCTCTGTGTGTGAATCTGTAAATGCCAATCTGAGCTTTTTCTGTCTGTAATCTCTGCTTCATTGACACTTGCATTGCTCTGGCTTCGTCTTGCTAGAGCAAACTACAGATACCTAATTTAGTAGCCTTGATTCCCTTTCATTCTTCAAAATTTGTATAATTTGACCTGTTTTACCTGAACTTCAGTTTGCCTTTTTAATAGCAGGTCTGCCAAAATCAAATAGAAAATTCTGCAACTCTGGATTAACTGGACTCCAGTGCTTGTGGCATTTGTTTATCCTGAGCTCTGAATGTCTGCACGCAGACTGAAATGTGTAGGTGAATTGGTCATGTGAAAGCTTCAGCAACTGTTTTGAACTGGCAGTGCTGGAAGTTCCCGTGTGTTCTGTGTGGGGAGGACACGAAGAGGCTCACAGCTGGAGTCTGGCCTCCATCCCAATGTAGCCATTGCCCAGCAGGACTTCCTAGCAGCATCGGGAGCACCAATGGGTCCTTTTCTAATTGGAAATTGCTTTTGTGGTTTTAATTTGCAGCTATTTGAGTTTCTTATCACTGAGCAGATTTGCTGAACTGAGAAGCACCGGAGGGCTTTAATATTTTCATTATCTTTTAAGGATTTTCTGTGGAGTTGTCTTTAAGAGGATAACTTCATGTCTTGCTTGAAACACAAGCCTGTGAGACTTTTTTTGCCTTTGTCCATGGCTTTTTTAATATGAAGGTATTTTTTGTCATTAAATATCGCCACCAGTTACTATTACAGTAATACACCATTTAGATAGCAAGAAGCAGTCAGTTGCTCCCAAGCGTTTCAGGGCTCTTTTCCATAATGGTGAAACTTTTCAGTGTCCCTTGTCCAGTGATGATGACAGCTAACACAAATGTGTATGTTTGGATGCTATAGTCATGTGAACCTATTGGAAAATAGGTTGGTCTGCAAGGAGACTTTTAAGAATATAGTTGTTTTGAACACACTAAAACTATTTACAGAATTATTTTCATGCAGTAAACTCTTTTAAGCTGAAAAAAGTGGATTTCACCTTCATTTATAAATGAAAATTCTTCCATTTACCTGAAATGGCATTAATAATATAAAAAATCGTATTATTTTTAAAAGGCAGCTACGTATTTGCAAAATGAGTAATATCTTTTTTGGGGAGGGAGGGAAGAGGCATTATAGTTCAAGCCGTGATGACTGCATTTTAGATGCCTTAGTAGATAAAATTGGGGGACATAGTATCAGTAACTTAGCCAAGAAAGAGTACTTTGCCCAAAAAAATGTAATTGCTAGTATAGATGACATTTTTCATCGCTTTTATTATTTTCAGGAGTACTAAATACAGCATGAACTTGCAGATTTCTCTCATTCGTGTCATTCCAAATGAGAATGTGGACAGGCGCTTTTTCAATGGTTTGTTTGGGGGTTTTTTTAATCTGTTGGACAGAGCAAGCTTTGGTAGTGCAAAGCTGTGCTGGTAAGCCCGTAAGCTCTGGGTCTACCCAATGGTGTACTAAATGTATTAAATTAACTAATGTACCGTTAATTGCAATTAGAGCGAGGTGGTGTGAAGCTGTAGGCCACCCTGCAGGAGCACCTGTTCTGGTGTGCCACCTTGCTGTGGGTCTTCTTCCCTCCCTGCTGTGGGGTGCCCTCAACCTCTGGCAAGTGCCACTGTGCCTTCAGGACGTGGCAGGGGACATGATCCTGTGGATCAGAGTCCCTCCCTGTGCAGAAACACCCCAAAAAATTGTGGTGCATACATTTGTGGTGAGCGAGTGCAGGTTGGGGCGGTGGGGATGGGCAGGACAGCTCCTGCACACCAGGCAGGCAGCAGCCAAGGGCTGAACACAGCTTCCACCACCCGCTCCACTTGGGGGGCTCCTGAAGAGGACATCATAGCTACAGCTGAGTACTCTGAAACCTCGCAAATTGTGCATAATGCTGTATTTCATACGTACATTTATTCTGGTTGTAAAGTATTTTATAGTTCCACAAGTGCTTTGCTGTATTTCAGTGTCTTGTACCTGATGTAATTAATTTATATAAAACAAAGCTAACAGAAGCTGGTGGATTTTAGTGGAGATGCAAGAACAGCCAGCTGCTGTTTTGTTAATCGTGGTACATTTCCTTTGCAGTACTGTCTTTTGTATATTAATCTTTAGGCACCGTGTAAGTAGACCTTTGCTTTGCATCTGTAAAAAGGCAGGTGTGACTTTTAAGAGGTTATCCCCAAATACTTGAACTCCTTTCTATTGCTAATTGTATTACTTTGTGGTAGTTCTTAAAACCTGTCAAATGCTCGGCAGGACAATCCCTTTTAGGGGAATTTTGAAACAGCAGCCAGGATAATCAGATGGGGGGGCTAAGACAGCTCATAGGCAGGTCAGTGGTATTTAATGATTAGTATGCTTGAGTTTTCCTTGCTGTTTTTGGCCCAGAAACTCATGTATCTTCCTCTTAAACTATCGGCACACTCTGTGTTACACACACCAATATAATTTGTCAGTGTTAATGGGTTGGTTGAGTTTGCTCTACGTCAATCAGTGTGCCTCTCATCATTTGCTCTTGACAAAAAACTGCAATCCCTGGTACTTGGTACACCAGCGAGTGGAGCTGTTGTTGGATGTGAATATTAAGCAACTTGTATGGGTGTCTCTGGGTAATAAAGGCTGACTCAGAAAGAGCAGCATTCAGGTAACAGCAGATGTTGGTGTAAAGCGGCCTTTTCTCCTTTACTATTTGTGTGTTTCTGGCGCGCTGTTTGGTAACTTGCTGCTAAGGCGTCCGTTCATGCTCCTCAGAAAACCCAGTGTAAGGAAACCAAAGCTCCTGTTGTGCTTAGGACCAGCACTGTCACCTGTGCTGCACAGATCTCACCACTGAACTTTCCTTGCTCCCCTGAGCTCTTCTCACAAAGTGTGAAAAAGCTGCAAGAGCAGACATGGTCTGGAGGAGCCCAGCTGGGCCGGCCCCCACTTCCCACACTTGGGAAACAAAGAGAGGAGAGGTCTCAGTCACTCGGTGGCTGGGTACCTTTAAAAAAAAAGTCTGAAATTCTTAGTGATAGAGGACTAAAGGTTACCTCTGTGGAAAAGGATACCAGAATCCCTCACAGCCCCTACCTGTGTGCTACTTACCTCCCCTGGTTGCGGGGCCATTGGGGATGATTGGCCAGCGCTTCGACTGAGGAGCACCAGGCAGCAGCCGTGGTGATGGTGCACAGTGTCTATGGAGTCGTCTCTGCTGCGAAACACCAGGCCTCCAGGTCTTCCTCCTCCTCCTCCTGAAGGCACCACCCCAGACTCTGGGCATTTCTCTTGGTCTCTAGAGCATGGCTCAGTCCCACTTGTGTGCTGTCTGAGTGTCTTGGTACTCAGAAACTTTTAGTTCTCGCTCACTGGTGTTTGCTTTTAGATCTGTCTTTGATTCCAGGTCTTCACGACTGTACTCATGGGGTGGGACTTTATTTTCCTATGGACTCTGTGATTGTTTTTGTAAATGACCCATGTGCCTACAGGAAAGCGGCCTCAGGGTCTCGCCAGCTTTGGGATGAGTAAGCAAGAGGAAACCACTGAACTCTGACAGTTCCCAGCTCTGGATGAAATAACTCTGCTTGCAAAATGTGACAGAAATAAATGCCAATAGTCCTTTCACTCACAGTGTTTGCGCTCTCAGGCCCCTGCACTACAACTGCGTACGTCTGCTATGTAATTACCAGAGGGTGTTCTGATGTCTGTATTAGCTCAGGGGGAATTAAAAAGCACTTTTTTTCTTTTTAGTATAGGTTCGTCTTTCTTGTTAAAGTGCCCATGTGTACCCAGTAATCGACACTGAAGGTTATGTCTCAGTGATAGCTGCCACTACTCTCTTCAACTCTGTATGCGTTCTTCAGTAAATATTTGCATCAAAGCTGTTAAGTTCCTCCAGTTCATCTTCCATTATCACCTTGCTGAGGTGTATCTAGGATTTTCTCCTAATTTTGGGTTGCTGGGTTTTGTTTTTCACCTTACATAGTAAGACCATCAACTGTGATTGGCGCTCTGCCTCCCTCAGTTTTCTGTCTCCGGCCCTGGAGACCAGGGTAAGCAGGCACAAACCTGCGTGTAGCGGCTGCCCTCTTAGCGCAGAGGCCGCCTCTGAGCACCCGCTCTTTCCCCTGCTCTCGCTGGAGACCCAGTGCAGCAGAGCTCTCCGCCGCGGGGCCCACGATGTGGGAGCGGCTTCCCGTTCTCCCGGCGCCAGGACCATGCTCAGGCCCCGCCCAGGCGGGGCC
>NW_010177387.1:0-15862 GCF_000695765.1 Mesitornis unicolor
AAACAAGCCTCTGAAATAGATATTTGGCTCCCTGTCCTCAGGCTGGTGGAGAACCCTTCCTTTTGGCTCTCGAGGCCCTGCATTGCAGCCATGGACACCCCTCGTGTTCTGGAGAGCAGTGGTGGAGCAGTATGGTGCTGTTTTCTGAACCGAGTTGTCCATTGTCCTCAGGCTGGTGGAGAACCCTCCCTTTTGGCTCTCGAGACCCTGCATTGCAGCCATGGACACCCCTCGTGCTCTGGAGAGCAGTGGTGGAGCTGTATGGTGCTGTTTTCTGAACCGAGTTGTCCAGCTGCCCCGGTGCCAATGTAATCCTTTCTTAATGTTATTGGCTGTGCTCGGGAGCATGGCAGGGGGCTGTGGCTGACCAGGCAGCAAATTAACTGGAATTTCATTATCTAATAATTTATATGATGCCTGTGTCTTTCGGCAAGACCTTCATTAATAGAAGATGCCCTCTGTCCACTGACTATTTACATTACTGGTTTCCCAGGGACCTCACGTGATGCTTCCCTTTTTAGTGACCTTCATAAAAGAGAGAAGAATGCTCCTCATTTCCCTTGATTTTTAGAAATGATATTTTTTTTCCCTTTTCTGCTTTGCAAGAGTTTGTTCTCCTGGATTTTAAACACCACGGACTTAAATTTCCCTCTGTAGAGGGTGTAAATCAGGATTCACTACCCAGGTGTGACTTGCATTACAAAAGCTGCTGGGTAGCCCATGAAAGGTGCTGGTGTGGCCTTGTCTCTTGGGTTTGGTGGCCCTGCACTGCAGGATGAGGGCCTGGTGTCAGTGGGTGAGTGCCAGCGTGCATGTACGAATGCCAACCAGGAGCAATGGCCAACATCTCAGCTCCTTGAGTAGAAGCCTCTGGGGATGCTGCCAGTCCCCTGATGGCAGGCATGGTGCCACCACCATGTTGTCACCTCTCTGTGGCTTTACTCAGGGCAGCGTGAGGCATAGCAGGATGTCACCTGCTGTGTGCTAAGGAGGGTGGCATGGAGTGGGCTCTAGTACGGACCGAGGTGTCTTTGTGTGACTTTGGGGTGTTGTCCCCCTGGTCTCTGATGCTCGGGACCCTCTTACAGTTAGATCTGCCCTCCTCTGGGGACGGTGGCAGTAGCAGAGACCTGCTGGCTCCTCAGGATGCTTGAGATGAAGCTGCTTTGAGGTTTTTCTTAGCTGAAGAAAACAAAGGCTCATTAAATCCCATCTCTGAGCTCCGGTGACGCTGAGAGGTGACATCAATGAAGTGACTCACAAACTGTCAGCAGAAAAGCAGCATCCGGGAGGGCAGGTTGGTGCCTTGTGCTGTCAGGAGGGGAGGGAGTGGGCACCCTCAGCCCTTTTGGGGTGACTGGGGGCAGGAGATGTGCTGGCCATGCAGACACCCATCCCCTGTACCTCCTTGGTGTCCTGCTCTCACCCCAGCAGTCTGGGGAAAGTTTTGCTGTGGGTACAGGAGCTGGTGGGGATCACATGGAGCTGCCTATCATGGGGTCTGGAGCCCGTCCTACCACCACGTTTTCATTGCACAGTAACCCCAACAAGCTTGGGTCTATCTCCCAGTGCCAAAACTCCCTCAACCAGCTGCCATCCCCCTGTCATGCCCAGCAGGGGTGGTATTGCTTGCTCTGGGTGTCAGGAACAGCATCCAGGGGCAATGGCCAGCCCAGCCTGGAGCAGAGCTTCCTGACAATGGCAGTTTGTGATTTACAACCCCTATGGCATGGATCATACCTCAGGCACCCATGGACAGTATGATCCAAGCCCTCTGCATCCTGGGGATGCTGTCTGGTGGCTGTTGTCTCCACTGTGGGTCATTGCTAGGCAGGTGCTACACTTCTTAGTGGTTTTCCTGCTGTGCACTGGTCTTGCCCATGTTTCGTAGGGAATTGTCAGCTGTCACTAGCGTAGGGCAAAGCCTCCATAGAGAGCCAGGCACGACCAAGCTGTTCCCCCTCCCATCCTCCTCTGATTGATTTGCAGAGCGGTATCAGCGTTGAGTGTCTCCATTTCCTGGTGCTTGAGGGCTGCAGTGAAAGCCTCTCCTGGAGAGATAAGAGTGCTCCAGAGCCCCACAGCATCAGCTGTGCCAACTGGCACACGATGTGGTAATGAGGGATGGAAAACCAGTGGCTTCACCGTGCTGCCGGGGGTCTTCTCACCCTGCACCACCAGAAGGACCTTCCTGGTCCCTGGAGGACCATGCCCTTGAGGGGAAAAGCATCTAAGTCCCATTGCACTGCAGGATGCATCTCCCTGCTTTGAACATGTACTTCCCTTCCTTTTAATTAGAGCCGAAAGGAGCGCGGGTGTAAGGCGGAGGGAGGGAAATGGTGAGTTTGACTCATCGGCTCTGTTTCGGAAGAGATGTGGGGGAGTCAGGGCTGGGAAGGTCATAGTCCAGCTCATCTCTGATCTCCCTTGCTCTTTTGGTCCCTTTGAAGGATGCTTTCCTGTAGAGCTGGAATCAAAAGACGCTGCAGTGACTGATCGCATTACCCGGGCACTGCCTGTGCCAGCATTGCTGCATCAGTTGGGACTCAGGCAATGCCCGGTCTGAGCTGTTCTGCCAATTGCCCAGCACTGGTGGTTTTTTGGTGTTTGCTGGGTGAATAAAATATAAGTTATGGCTTACCCTGGTCTTTTGGAGTAGTATCAACTGTACCCAGTAAAAGAAGAATAGGGACTTTGGCTTGGATAGGTAATAATTAGGGTTTATATTCATTAGCCACATACATTCAGTAGGTTGCTGGCTCTGCTCTGGTGCCCTCTTTGCTCTCTGTAGCACCAGTTGCTTTTAATTCTGTAACACCGACAAAAGGAGAGGATTAAACTAAAGCTGAAAGTCAGCAACACACAAACCTACAGTTTTCTGAGCCGCAGGAGAAATCTGGCATGGACCTAACCAAGAGCCCTTTGGTGTTTCTGAAAGGGCCCTTACGGGCATCTGCCTGTCCAGGGTCCTAGCACGGGTCCCCCATAATAAAGCCCTTTCTATCCCCTGTGTTCCCTGCCACCCAATGGGAGCTGCTGGGGGCTTCCCAGGCACAGGATGGGTGAGTTTGGTCCTTGTCTGCATCCCCTTCTGTCCCCTTGTAGGTGGAGGAGACAAAACAAGACAAACATTGACTCTTGTCTTAAACAAGTGACTGAAAACGGGCTAAAGAAATGGATAGAAGAATATGTAAGGGGAAGGATGGATGGGTGGTGGGGATGGATGAATGCGGAGAAGATGGTGGTGGTACCGGGACATGGTCTTGGTCCTGGGAAAGGACTCATTCATAGACCCTGCAGACAATGGCTGGTGGTCTCTGATCTTGGGTGTGTTGTAGCTCCTGAGGATTTTTAACTCCATGGAGCTGGTGCAGGAACTGGTTGGTCTCATGGTGGGTGCTCGCTCTTCAGGCTGCCCCATGGCGCCTGCCTGCTGCTGGCAGTCTGAGTGCCAAATGGTGTTTCCATCTCCTGACAGCAGTCCCAGGAGTGTGTGATGCTTTCTGCTGGGCTCTGCAGGAGGGACTTGGGCACATGCCATGCTCGTTTACATTCTTGGGCTAATTAAAAGAACTGGGGCTGCTCTGTGGTATACAAGGCCCTGAAACAGCTCCAGGGCTCTGGTCATGATCCATGGGCCTGGACTGGGACACAGTGACAATGCAGGGTGGGTGGGGACAGGGACAAAAGGACTCTGTGAGAGCAGAGCTTGGTTGGTGCCTGCAGCAGAACATGGACCCTGCAAGCAGCCACCCTCCTGCTCTGCTGCTGAGCAAGATCCATCCGTCTGCTGCGGCAGAGAGCTCTCATACCTGTCTGTGCTCTCCATGTGTCTGGAATATTGATGGGGACCATCTCTCCCTACTGCAGGGTGCCTGGAGCCAGGACACCTGGAGGATTTGCCAACATGCGGAGTGAGTTTGGGAGGCATGTGAGGATCTCCTGCCCTGAGCAGGGAAGACTTGCCCTCTGAGGCCCGGTGGAAAGGGTGAGAGATGTGGTGTTCCTTCTTTCCCATAGCAGAGCGGCTGTATCACAGCACACATCAGACTGGTAGCTCTGGTGGGCACTGGATGTGCAGAGGTCAGGGACAAGCAGGGAGTTGGGGGCTGCTCTGGGTTTGGCTCCTGCTGTCACAGTGAACTTCAATTTGGGTCTGTTCGCACTCTTCACTGCAACTTTGTACTGAGATTTGGCTTTCGGCAGCAGTGTGACCACACTGGCATGGTGCTGTGGGGGAGGTAAGGAGCTCTATGTACCAAACAAGCACACGGCACCTGGCCAGTGATGGTGATGGCTTCTCTTTCTCGCTCTCACACTGGTGACCGCAGAGCAGCACAACGTGGGTCCTGCTGGTCTGAAAGGGCTTTACCCATCCTCAATGACAGAGAGGGTTATATGTAAAGAACAAAATAATCTGGGCTTTTTCTTTTGCCCCTAAGCTCTTCTGTCTGCTTCTCACCCTCACCTCAGACATCATGTCGCCTGCCCCAAATGAGGAAACTGAGGACTCAGGTCCTATCCGTTATTTTTACTGACTCCACTCCCCAACACCCCAAAACCCCATAAAAAACCAACCAACCAAGCAAAAAAATACCAACCAAGGGATAATCATATCTGTATCAGCCAACTGCATTTCCCAGGCAGCAGCCTGAATCCAGATGATGCCCCAGATCTGCTGCACTTCTGACTTATGGTGGTAGCCTGTGCAAAGAAGAGAAGAACATGGTTGTGCTTTCTGGGACTAAACACAGTACCTTGGGTTTAATATCTTTTTCTGTCCTTCAGGTTTGTATTTGTTTGACTTATACATAAAGGAGTAGATAGTGTTTGATGGCCAATGACATGACTGAGGACTGAGTTTGGTTTTTCCAAGATGCCAAGGTGGGAGGCTGCTGGGCAGGTGAAGCTGCCTTGTACCAGAAATGTGCCATGCTGAAGCACAGAGATGTCTCCCTTAAGGAGAGTGAGATTGAAACTATAAACCCAAGGATGCATCTTGATTATGTGCTGACAATGTTCAGATTTATACATTGGCTGTAGGGGTCTGCTGGCATCCACAGCACTGCTGAAGGCACAACATCCCTTGTAGGATGCTTGATCTTGGTATGGAAGTGTGTGAGGAGGGTCAGAGTGGATCTGAGGAAAAATGTCTTTACTGAAACAGTGGTCAAGCACTGGCAGGGACTGCCCAGAGCAGTGGTGGAGTCCCCATCCCTGCAGGGGTTCAGGAAGTGCCTGGATGTGGCACTTGGGGACATGGTTTAGTGGACATGGTGGGGTTGGGTTGACGTTGGACTGGATGATCTTGGAGGTCTCTTCCAACCTTAATGACTCTATGATAATTCTTGCATATAGTGGGAACCCTGCTGCAAGATGGTGGAGTGGGTGGAAAAAGAGGGATTCAAAGGGGAAAGCATCTTAAGATTTCAGCTGTACAGGAAGGTCTTTCCAGCTCGGGCAATTACCTGAGGCACTGCACAAGTAAAGTTTACTGGTCTGCAATTATTTTCTCAGTGTGAAATCCTTCTCTCTGTGGTGGGAGAACTTTTCCCTAGAGGGTTTTAGCAGTTAGGAAAGATCCAGATTTTTGCAGAAATACAGACTAGACATTAAGAAGAAATTCTCCCTGTGAGGTGGTGAGGCCCTGGCCCAGGTTGCCCAGAGAAGCTGTGGGTGCCCCCTCCCTGGCAGTGCCCAAGGCCAGGTTGGACGGGGCTTGGAGCAGCCTGGGCTGGTGGAGGTGTCCCTGCCCATGGGGGTTGGACTGGGGGGGCTGTGAGGTCCCTTCCAACCCAAACCATGCTGGGATTCTATGAAATCAGGTTTGTGGTTGTGAACTATTGGCAGTTGTTGGGAAATTATTTTGTCAACTGTGTAATCACATAGGTCTAGGATGGTGACAGGAATTAACCTAAATCCAGATGCAGGGACATGATGTGAGAAAAGCAGATGCTGAATCAGAGAAATGACCAAAGAAGCTAATCTCCTCCCTGAGGTAAAACTGGA
This sequence comes from Mesitornis unicolor, assembly GCF_000695765.1. Lineage (NCBI taxonomy): Eukaryota > Metazoa > Chordata > Aves > Mesitornithiformes > Mesitornithidae > Mesitornis > Mesitornis unicolor. The sequence goes on from NW_010177387.1 coordinate 6,010, forward strand.
AATACAGATATGACATTTACATTTTGCCACTGACCTAAAACATTTCAAAGAACAGCATTAGATCCCCAGATTTGTAGGTTTTTTAGGGTCATGACAACCTGGTTGGCCTGCCCAAGATGGGCTGATTTTCAGAAGAAGATAAAGGGGAGAGCTGCAAGCAATTCTCTCCCTCCAACTCCTGTGTTGCAAATCACTGACAATCAGCTCAGAAAGTTTTGCCGCAGAATTGATGATGTTGTGAGGCTCGGAACTGGAACCCTACTGGTGATTTGGAGAGAGCTGGAAATTGCTTATGATCTCATGGTGTCAGGTGTCTCATTTACAATAAATAAATGCGGAAAACACACCCCAGACAATTGCTGTAAGATACTGGCAGTCATCAGCCAGAGAGCTCCCTCGGAATTTGGTATTTTAGGTCAGTCAGGTTTAAGTTATTGGAAACTGCAGGCAGATAAATATCAAGGACTTCCTGAGTCAGAGCTGCGCTATACTGAAGGCATTCAGCTGTTCACCTGGGGGTTGGGTCAGTCTGCGAATGGATGAATGAAGTGCAGAGCCAAGCAAAAGACACTTTCAAAATTTCCCATGAAATTAAAAAGCAAACCTTCTGTTGTTTTCTTTCGCTTCCCATGAATATCAAAGGCAGCGAGCTGCTTGGGTGAGCCGGGCGGTGGGTTCAGAGCACCCGTCCTCCCTGTGCAGTGCTTCTGGAAAAGGGCAGGGCTCATTTGCAGCAGTGGAAATGGAAATGTAGAAATCCCACTCTGTTCTGTTGGTCCTGCGGGGCTGCGGATGAAACCTGCTGGCAGCAGTGCTGCTGGAAGTGCCAATGCAATATATCATTGCATCTCGGCAATTTCAACCCCTCTTAATTTGTGAATGCAAGTATTCAGGGTGAAAAACCTGATTTGCAGATGGCCGCTCATCGAATGACAGAGAAAGGGGACTGTCTGGCCTCTATGTTCTGCCACAGCTGATCAGTGTGGCTCAGAACCCAGAGACCGAACTCTCATGATGACGGGCTTCAACCAAAGCCCCTGCTGGCACCGATTCCGCTGACATCGGCACCGATGTCCCCAGCAGAGCATTTGCTCCCCAGAATGTTTCCATTCAAGCAATTGTTTAGCGAATAATTGCGGATCATGAAAATGCAGAAGGGAGGAATTGGAAAGTTGTTCGCTGTCAGTTCACAAAAGAGGAGAAATGGAGAAATTTATCATGTCAATGCTTTGCCTATGAATTATTCACTTGCCTCCCAAAAAAAATCCCTTTCCCCCCAAGCCCCCACCCCATCCAAGCTGAGGTTCACTGCTTTGTTGTAATGGTTTTTTGATGCGCTTGTTGCTGGTGATGCCCCCCACCAGCTCCCGCGTGTTGAATTACCCAACACACACAGGAGTCCTGCAGCTTGAGGGGAGGTCGTCCCCGATGCAGTCAGGGGAAGTATCACAGTGGTGCTAAAGCCAGGAACGGTGCCAGAGAAGCTATAAACAAGTGGGAATGCTATTAACAGCGTATAACCTGGTGCTGCTGTACCAATAATGGGAGGAGACTGTGCATCAGTGAGGGACATTAGAGCGATGTTTTATTGTCTCCATGCTCCTGAGCATCCATTTGGCAGCAGGAAGGGAAATGCCATTGAAAAGGAGTTGACGGTAGGAGGTAGAAGAAATATGATGTGGAGGAAGATGGAGGGTGAAGGAGGGTGGGATGGGAAAGGACGAAGGGTTGGGTTTGGCTGCTGTCTTTATGGTGTGCGTGCTCAAATGGAAAAGACATGAGTTGAGGCCATGGACTGTACACCCTGTGCTGAGCACTGGTGAGGCTGCCCCTAGAATCCTGGGTTCAGTTTTGGGCCCCTCACTCCCAGAAGGACATTGAGGGGCTGGAGCGTGGCCAGGGAAGGGAAACGGAGCTGGGGAGGGGTCTGGAGCATCCGAATGATGGGGAGCGGCTGAGGGAGCTGGGGGGTTCAACTGGAGAAGAGGAGGTGAGGGGAGATCTTATCCCCTCTGCAGCTCCTGAAAGGAGGGGGCAGTGAGGGGGGGGTTGGTCTCTTCTCCCCAGTAACAAGAGATGGGATGAGAGGAAACAGCCTCAAGTTGTGCCAGGGGAGGGTTGGATTGGATATTGGGAAAAATTTCTTGACTGACAGAGTGGTCAAGCACTGGCAGGGGCTGCCCCCGGGAGGGGGGGGGGTGCCCACCCTGGGGGTGTTTAAAAAACTAGGAGATGAGGTGCTTAGGGACATGGTCTAGTGGTGGACTTAGGGCTGGTTCCATGGTTGGTCTCGATGATTTAAAGGTCTTTTCCAACCAAAACCATTCTGTCATTCTGTGGTTCTATGACCGATGTCCTTGAGAAAGGGAAGGGCAGCACCAACCTTGATGCTGACCCTGCTTTAAGATGGGTGAGCTGAGAGCCTGGAGCGTGTCGCTCCCAAACTGGGGAAGTAATCCAGGGAGTGGATAAATGGTCAGGAGGAAGGTGCATTCATTTTTCCTGTGCTACTATTTAAACCTGCATTGATCTAGCTAAAGATGCTATTTAATACCCCATTTAAGTTACCATAGCAAGAAATGTCCACACAAGGGCTTTCAGGGTGTTCACTGAACTGGTTTGAAACCTCAACTAGAAAGTGGTATAATTTATTGGAAGAGGTGAGCTCTTACTCACTTTTTCATAAAAGAGTAGTGCTACAATTGAGCCAATTTCTTAAGAAGTTAAACTTATAATGCTGAGTTTTCCAGAAGACAGATGCACATTCTAGTCTAAGAAATGAGACTAGAAAAGAACCCCAAACAACAAAAGCAAATCTTCATCTGCCATCTCCATTTATTTGTAACCTCACACCTTTCTTAATATCTTCTCAGGGCTAGAGCCTATATGAACAGGGAGCGAGATGATGCTTCTGTCTTAAAATGAGGAAAATTAAAGGAGTGCAAAGGAACAGGACCCAGAAACAGCTCCGGCAATGTTTTTGCAGCACTTTGTGTTTTTTCTCAGGCCCAGGCTGAGGAGATGCTTCCCTGCATGGAGAGCAGAGGCGGCTCCAGCACTGGGATTCCTCCTGTTGAGTAAGTAAAGAGAAACCCAGTCGCACCCATCATTAATTCAGAGAGAGGGGGAGTGCTGTGGGTTGTTTTTGTAAATAGAGCAGACTCTCCTACACAGTCACGAATTGCAGGAGAGGTTTGGGTGGTCTGTCCTGTTACCTGGGGCAGGGACAGCAGAAATGTGTGTTCCCATGCACAAAGCAAGGAGCTGGACCTTTGCAGTGAAGGATGCCCTCGAAGAGGACTCAACGGGGACAGAGCACAGCAATGGAGCCAACGCTGCCTTCATCTCCGCTTTCATGGTTCGTCTTCTCTCCGTGGGTGAGGAAAGGTCGATGCTCTTCAATTATATCTGGCTTCTGAAGTCGGCGTGCTTTCCTCCTGTTCCTCTTGAGTCAGCTTTGACACCGCTCCAGGAAATGAGGAATAACACCGGGTTCAGCTCAGGCTGCTTGACACGGGGTCGTTGCACTGCTTTTCATGGGAGCTTTGACCCCACCGAGAGCAGCGGCTGCCAAATCTGTCCTCTCCTGGGTGCTCCCAGGGTCAACAGGGAGTACGTCCTTTGCCAGGGGGGTGTTTGTGTTTGCATCACACACAACCAGGAGATGAACAGAGAAAGTCAATGTTGTGCAACGAAATTTCCCCATCCATGGAAGACTTGTGGGGATTTTGTCCCTAGGACAGGATTTTGGGTTTTACCTTCATGCTTGCCTGTCTTTCGTGAAGATGCTGTAGAACAGCCAGAGATACCTTTCTTTCCCCAGTACAGTAAGGACAGGGTTGTGGAAGGAAAATAATTTTATTTATTTTTCCCAAATTTAGCTGTCCAGTTTCAAGGATGGGCCAAGAGGAGGATGGAGGAGGTGGCGCAGTGCAAGAGGCAGCAGAAACCCCCTTCTGGGGATGTCACTGCTGGATATCACGGAGCTGCAGCTCCATGCAGCTGTGTGGGACGGGGCATTTGGGTTTTGTACATGAGGAAAGAGGGAGTCAGAGTTCGGCCAGTGAAAGGTGATGGTGATTTGGGGTGCATTTTGATTTCCCTGTTCTGGGAGGAGCCGAGCAGGCCAGGCTGGGCTGCGTGCAGGCAGATGTGTTAAAAGGAAAGTGAATTTTGTGGAGTAAAGATTAAAAAAAAAAAAATCAAATTTACAGGGTGCCTGTGTGTTTTGTGTGCATGCCTTAAAAGGTTAAATGGTGAGAAATGCACAATCAGAGGTAAAAGTCTGAAGGATGAGCTGATTTTTCCTGCCAGTTCCCATCCCCTCCTATCATTTTGCTACGCCAGCCTGTGTCGTCCGTTATCAGTCCCATTAAAGCCAGTTGTCTGTGCAGGGATTGATTTCAGAGGGGCTCACAGTTAATTCATTTCCAAAATGAAACACTCTGTATACATAAAGCGGCCTCCGTCTCCTCTGCACAGGTGAGCCTGAGCATTTCGTGCCATTTCCTTGCAGCTCGGGAAGCTCTTGCTGAGATTGCAGCGAGGATGGAGACGATGCCTCGCCTGCATGTAGATTCAAGGATAAAACGACAGATGTCTTTCATTAAACATCTCCGGAACGAGCTGTTCAGGAGGCAATATGTATTCAGACACTATCAATATTTCATAAAGCCGTAATAGATGTTATCATAGATCCTCCATCCAATATTTATTGCGCCATAATCACTGAAACGTTGCACCAGGGCTCTCCATCCAGCCTCCCCTGCCTGTCCCCCTGTAAGACACGCACCCAGGTAGACAGGATTGAAATGAAGTGCAAACCCAGTGCCACGATAAATTTGAAGGAGTTTGAAGTTGTTTGTTACTTCAGGCACTTTCAGGCCCAACGATAATGAAACAAATCTGTTTGCAGAAGGCGTTTTTATGGACGGGTTTCAAAGTGAGCTGGCTCAGTGTAAATCTCTGGGCTGAGGCCATTAGAAAGCGTTTAAGCTGCAGCGAGGCAGCAGGCTGTGTCTCCGAGTCTGTGGGTGTTGGAAAGCAAAGACCTAAAATTAGCAGCGTGGAAAATATGAATCCTTTTGGGAGTCTGCTGCTAGGACAACGCAGGTAGGAGAGACCCGAGCACGGCTGCAGCCAGGCCCTTCCTTCCCTGCCCCATATGGAGCTTCCTGAGCAACCGTGGTGCTTCCAGGGGAGCTCTGCAGGGACTGGACAGGTCCTGAAAGATTTATAGTTGGGATTTTCAAAGGAGCTTAATGGATGAAACTTTACAGCTTGTGTCGCTCAGGAGGTCAGGCCCCTGGTCGTGGTAATCCTTTCTGCCCCCAAAGCCCGTCAGTCTAAGGGAGGCCAGCTGTCACCCTCTGCACTTAAGCTTAAGTTGGTCAAATTTCTTAAAAGCATTTGGCTTTGTATCCCAGGACATCCGAACAGATAAAGCAGAGCCATCCAAAATCAACATGGTGCACATTAAATAAATGGAGTTTGTAATTGGCTTCCAAATGGAGTCCTAAAAGGAGATTCCACCTCAAACAGCTTTGTTTCTCGTGGAGACCCTAAATAGCTTGTCTTGACCCTATCCCATTTAATGCCCCCAGCAATGAGCCAGGGGAAAAAAGAAAAAGAGAGGAATCTGTTAAATCCTCATTGATAAATGTTGGAAGTGACACAAAGACTGGGGAAGAAAAGCAGCTCTTGCAGAGCCCCAGTTAATGATGTAAAGGCTCTGTTTGCTTGGCAGCCCTGGGTCAAGACAACGTGGTATTTTGGCATGGTCAAATGTCAGACCATTCATCTTGCTTAGCTAAGCCAGGTTGGGTATGGGGGGGTCCAGTTCTCATCCTAGGAAGAGTGGAGACACATCCAGAGCATGAGTTATTCATTGTACCTGATATCCCTTAGATTGGGATGAAGTCCCTATGGACAATGCCGATTTCTTTCTGTTGAGAATGGAGACAACTCGGAGAAGTATCTCATTTAAAACACCTAGCTCCTAGATGGATAAAGCTGGGGAAGACAGCCCAGCTGTGGAGCCAGGGAATGCAGAGAATAATTGCAGGATTTGGGTAACTGCTGGCTCAGGGTTCCCTGGGGACACAGTGGGTCACTGATGAGCAGCTTTTTGTGTGGGAAGGTGACGTTGCCCCTGTACTTGGCACGGCATCTGCAGTTCAAAAAGGGTGGGGAAATATTGGAGGAGAATCAAAGAAAAGCCAGAAAAATAGTAATGAATAGGAAATCACACCCTTTTGGGGAGCAAATCAAGGAGCGTGATCTGCTTAATTTCACAAAGAGGAGGTAATAGCGGGCTGATGGCTCCATTGCACCTGCGGGAAGGGAAAGGGTTGTTCTGGAGAGCTTCCCAGCACTGCAGGGAAGAGCTGGGTAGGCAGCGGTGCCGGGGTGGCTCTGCCAGGACACCCCAGCCCAGGGACAGGGCGGTGTTTGTGAACAGCAAAGATTTGGTGATATTGCTGGATTTCTCATCACTGGATGTTTTGCAAGCGATTAACTCAAAACCGTCTTTTCTCAGGGTTATGGGATGCATCCCACTGTGTTCCTCACAGGGGTTTAAACGGGGTTGTGAACTGTTAGAAAATACCGAAGAAACATGTTCTGCGCCACAATTTTATCATCCGTTCAGGTCCATGGGGCCCTGGAGGGAAGCAGACCGTAAGGAATGTGCACATGTGAGTGCAGGGGGAGGGATGATTTTTTAGGATGTGTGAAAAGTATTAGCCTAAAGGCTCACAGCAGTCTTGAAATCTGGAGTACAGGGGAGAAAAGAGCTTTCCCTTCAAAACAAGGTGCCCATGAAGGCAATGGGTGCTGGATGGGTTAGGGAACCTGGGAGAGGCTCGAGGTGCTGGAGAAGGCAGGTCTGGGTGTGATTAACACCCCATCATGATGGGACTGGGGAGCGCTCGTCTCCACGTCTCACTCCATTGCATCCCTTTAAAACAACACCCTAAAGCCAAGCATCAGGTCTGCAAACAAATGGGATTTTAGCTTTGATCCTCCATAAATCACGGGAGCCGTTTTGGCTCTGGAGAGCAGTGCGAGGGCTGGGGTGTAATGAGCTGGTTCATGGGGCAGGCAGGGAATGCTTTTATTTGACTCTTTTGGGTTCTGTGAGCCCCCAGGTTTGACTTTGAGTTCCTGCAAAACAGAAAGCATTTGCTGATTTAAGGGAGCCTGAAATAACTAGGAAAGCTCGGGGGCTGCTGACACTTGAATAAATCCAAACGTCCTGGTATTTGGTTAAACTTGAATCTGAATATTTGTGTATGTTTTTTACAACATCTACTTGCCTCAGGGAGCAATTTGTGGAGCTGAAATAATCCCCCCTGCACCCCCTGCCTGGTATTTCCACCCTCCAGGAAGCGAAAAGCCTTGGAAAGATTGGATCATGCATTATTTTGACCCTTGCAAATGGTTCCCAGACGCACGGAGCTCAAGCTGTGAAAAATGCACAAGGCAAGACCTCGGTGTGCTCCGGCTCTTGCAGTGTGGAGAGCTGAGACTGGGCCATTCATCTCATGGATGGGGACCACATCACCTCGAGGTGTCTTGGCAGAAACAGCCCCGTTTTTCCCAAATCTTGCCCTCTCCGTGTTGCTCAAGTGGGAAGAAGCACGCACCTTGGTTCCCTTGAGCCGAGTTTCAGATTTCTGAGGAAACCTGGCTTCCTGACAACTTGGCTTCGTCTGCTTATTGTATGTAACACATAACCTCCTTAATATTACACATGGCATGTTTAACTGCTTAATTTACTCTGGGAAGTATTGCCAAGTACAGCTATTCTGTTGACATATCATTTGCATGATAAACTGGTATATTTAAAGCCACAAATAGGATGTTTCTGTGAGTGATCTGTCTATGCTTTTACAAGCTACCAGCAGTACAGCATCTTCACTCCTTGAGTTGGAGAACACAGCCCCACATCGTGCCTGGGGAGGGAATCACAGAGTCATTAAGGTTGGAAGAGACCTCAAAGATCATTAAGTCCAACTGTAATGAATGATCCTTTCTTCCAGGAGGAGAGCAGGGACTCATAGCTTGTCTACATCAGGAGGTCAGGTTGTGAAGCCCTCCCGAAATAAATTAATGGGTAGACGTGCTCTTTGGACTATAAATGACTTTTTTTCCCCCTCAGAAAAACTATTCTTACTTGGTTAAGACTGGAAATGATGCTTTTTCCCCAGATAAAGGTGTGCATCCTGCTGTATGAGCAAGGCCCCAGAGATGCTCACTGCAAGGAGCTTGACGCTGGTGGCTCTGCCATGGGCAAAACTTCACACATGCAACCCAACCCTCCTCTCCCAGATCCCAAACCCACCCCTTGACCCTCCCAAAACTCCTTTGTTTTTTGGAATCATGCATCTATGTGTCTGTGTGCACCCCCTCCTGCCTTTCAGAGGTGTCAGACGCTGTTCGTCAGCCGCTAATGAGCGCGACTCGTCCACTCTGTGCCCCGCTTGATGGGGCAGCGTCACCTTCCAGCTCTTTGCCATGCCGGGCTTGCAGTCACTCAGCGCCCTGTAAAGCTTCGAGGCCTTTGAAAACCTGAGGGCTGACATCTTGAAGTCTAATTTGACACATCTCCAACAGGGGAAGCATTTATTACATTAGACAAGTTGATGCAGCTCTCGGGTTGGGAATTGCACTTATTTGCCATAATAATGGTGTAAAGTCCTCATCCTTCTATTGTGTTATCTCTCTTTAATCATGCGGAGGCGCTCCCCGGTAATTTTAATCAAAGGCTCAAGCATCACTTATCTGAAGACTAATGACTCAACTCAACGAGAGGAGAAACTTTGAAGAGCTTGCAGAGCTGGGAGGAGCGAAAGAAGGAGAGTTTATTTGAAACTTTTTTTCCCCTTTCTTTACATGTGTCGGTATTTCACCTAATTTTAGCTGGGGAACATTTGTGTGTCTGGTGAGCGGGGACGAGTCGTGTCTTGCTGCTTTTCCTGAACGTGCTGCATTTAGAAACGTGGCAGAGGGAACGAGACATACTTTCACAAGAAAGGTATTCCCATTGGAAAAAAATGGTGTGGTCAAAGCTGTTCTTGCCTACAAAGAAAAATACCAGATTGGCTGCATCTTTTTCCTTGCTTGATGAGAATATTTGAAAGATATTTGTCTTGGAATGAACTCTTCTACCTTCAAATGCCATTTCTAACAAGAAAAGGCAGGATCTTTTTGGATTTGAAACCAAAATTCTTGTGGAAGCCTCAAATACTTGTAAAAAAACCTCAATGTGTAAAAGGAATTCATGCGAGATTTGTAAATAAAAGCTTTCTGGTGCTGATTTCTGCTGTTTTCATTGGAGTTGCTCATTGTCTATGTTGGCATTGAACTGTTGTGCTCTGGATCTCTTCATGGGCAAATCTCATGGAGCTCCTGATGCAGAAAGCGTCTCTTCCCACCCGGCACAAGGGCTTGGCGTTTTCTGCTGTTTTCACTGGAGTCGCTCATTGTCTATGTTGGCATTGAACCGTTGTGCTCTGGGTCTCTTCATAGGCAAATCTCATGGAGCTCCTGACGCAGAGAGCGTCTCTTCCCACCCGGCACAAGGGCTTGGGATTTGCTGTGGTGCAGCTCTCTGTAGGTCAGGATTATCAAACGTGGGTGCCCAGCTTGCCATGAAGTGTGTCTCCAGACGCTGGGGCCTGGGAGGTTTCCAGCAACCTGGCCTTTTTAGGTTGTTTTGGCTGCAGCAAGATAAAATGAACCTTCCAAAATTGCAAGTGCTGTTTGCATGGCTTGCCTGGGTAGAGCAGAGACTTCCTAACAGCAGGTAAGCAGCACCGTCCCTGCTTTCTGTGTAGGGGAATTCGTACAT
>NW_010177387.1:15893-19626 GCF_000695765.1 Mesitornis unicolor
CATGCAATCAGTGTATTGTTCGAGGAGCTCAATGTTGGATGGAAATTGGGGATTTCCAAGGCTCCATAAGGAGACCTTGAACCTTTAGGGGGCTGCTTTTGCTGCCATGTTGTCTGTCCCTGCAGAATCTCCTGCCTGAGGAGCCCAAATCTGCCCACGAATTCTGTTCTCAAGTCATTTTCACGCAGCTCTGCACAGCCACGGCAGGAGCAGAAGTGCTGACTTCTCCTCCGGGAGTGTTCAGAGGTTGATGAGAAGCGGGGATGAACATTAATCTTTTGACACACCAAGAGCTGTTTTTCAGACTTGCTCAGCTGGGAGATTTCCTGAGAAAGACCTGGATTGAAATCATGCTCATGAAACAGTGACCAAGACCAGAACTCCCTGACCAGGACATTACCGCTGCAGCTTCAGTGGCTGCTTCCAACAGCTTCTTCCCATGGGTTTCCTTTGATGGGGGAACACGAATGAACGGTTCTTACTTTCACCTTCAACCTCTTGCTTTGGTTGCAGGGGTGAAGGAAAAAGGAAGACATGGAACAAGACCCAGTTTTTGAGTGGTTCTGGCCATTTCCATCAGGCACTTGGTGTGCTCCTGTGTGCACCCATGGACGGCTGCGGTCGTGGTCCATTCAACCACCGCTTGTTTTGTGCACTTGGGTTCCTTGCAGGGATCCAGGATTTGCTGTCAAACCTGCACCCCCTGCCAGTGCTGGCTAGGGAGGGGAGGATTCCTCTCTTATTCTGCTCTTTTCTTTACAGTGAGACTGATGAAGTGGTGGGGGGACATGCGCAGAGGCAGTGACATCTCTACATTGTAGGATGTCTTCCAGGCATTAAATGCAGCCTCAGGAACAGCGTTCAGTGGGGTGCTGTGTTTGCCTCATTAGTGCAGGTACCCACCAGCCCAGGAAAAGAGGGGTTCCCTTCAAAGGATGTACAACTTCCAAAAGCAATATAAACTCAAACAATAACTGCTCTGAAAGTAGCTGTGCTTTTGCAATGATGCATCTCTCCTTATTTCACTGTGGTTTTGCAGATTCCCCTCTCTGCATCTCTTTGCACGCTGCAGCTCTCTTGCTTCATGTCTTGGTGCTCCCAACCTGTGGGTTCCCATCTTTCTCCCCAGGAGCAGCGGCAGTTTAGGGGTGATTTATGGCTGCTGGTGAGCGGGAAGCAGTGGGAGCTCCTGGGATGGGGATGTCTGCCTGCTTTGCCATGTTAAGTACGAGCCAAACGCACCCAGCGATGCCAGATGGTTGTAGCGTTATCTATCACAGTGGATCTCTGAGCAGATGGATGCTATATAAACATTTCACAACTGCGGCACTATTATTGACGCAATTACTATTAATACTATTTAGAAGTGTTACATTAACACAAACATAGCACTGTAATAACAAACACAAAGCGCACTTGGCATGATTGCGGGTCTAATAATTAATGGCGTCTATCAGCGATGCTATCTGCTGTTATGCAATGGCAACACATCTTGATTTCCAAAGGAAGGAGGGTTTGGGAAGAGATTCATGTGATGAGTCAGAGCCCAGGGAAAGCTGTGGGAGTGGGAGAGGATGCCCAGCTTCAGAGAAAATTGTCATGGGAGACTGAAAACTGGGGCCGTTAATGAATTGTGTGTTTTGGGAGAAGCAATTTAGTGCTGTAGCTGGTTTTGGGCATTATGGCTCTGCACTGGCTTGCTCTGAAACAAGCTTTGCAGCTCTCTGGGCTCTGAATTCAGGGTGGCCAGAGCATCTGGGCTAGAGCAACTTGAAATGTATGGTTTGTGCCTCAGTGCCAAAGAAAAAGCATTAATTGGGGGTTCTCGGACCTGCTCCTTGCCTGCGCTCTCATCTCAACTCTGCCTCCGACCTGCTGTGTGACTCTCCATAAATCTGTGCCTCCATCTGTCTTGTCTATTTCCATTGCAGGCTTTTTGTGGGCCAGGACATGGCTACGTGTCTGTGTGCATCTCCTAGCACAACAGGGCACTGAGTCTAACCAGGACCTCGAGATCCCGTCATGACACGGGTAATGAAATGGCTGAAGATCCCGGTTGGATTTCGGTGCTTGACAGTGATCCAGGGGCAGGATTTGTCTGGCCTAACCTGAAACACTGACATGTGTTCAAGTCTGAGCAGGTTTCCACAGCTCAGTGTTTACTCTAGAGCTGAGTGCAGTATGAGATAATTTGTTGGGTTTTTTTCTCCATAAGGATTATGGAGAAAGCTGAGGGTCTATAACTTAGAGTGCGTAACTTTCCTGTGCCCACATTAGGGTGAATGAAACTCATCCAAAGCCTGGGTTGGAGAGAAGGGCCCATTTTTCTCCTGAATTTGTAAAATTAATACAGTAAGTTTAGAAGTGACTAATTTTACTGACAAAAAAGAGGAAAAAAAAAAGCAAGCAGGGCTTTGAGGTACCTTCTTGCCTAGGATGTCAAGTGGTGGCATGTCCTCTGCTGTGTCAGGCCCCAGGAGATGGAGTGGGCTGAGCACAAGCTCTCAGTGGGGGAATAGGCATCCTTTGAATGCCATTGCACCCGATGGGGTCTACCAAGGCCTAAAAATCCCTTTTTGTATGCAGCTGTGTCTTAAGACATTTATATACCTTAAAAAAAAATCAGGCCTTGACCTTTCTGCTCCAATAGACCTCTTTGAAAAACCCAGGCTGGCCTATGAATGGTTTCAGATAATATTTCCCCTCTATATATGTCAAGCGCAGCACGGGATTTGGAAGTTCCTGCCCAATACAGCAACATGGGAAAGATTCATGGTATGTGCTTTACCCCCCCGTGAACTTCTTGGCTTCCCAGCGCTTTGTTAATGTGCATTGATTATGTTCTGCGGAGTTTACTGCACCGTTAGAAAGTCATTTAGGGATTTATTGGGCTGGCTTTAAATACTGGAAGTGAGTCATTACCCTGACCCAGTTGTGATGTGCCTGAGCCTAACGCCAAAGTTCAGGAGGGGGAGGAAACTTTATTTTGAAGGTAGAAAATGGGTTAAACAGAGTTTGTTAAGGCTCAGCTCTGTGAGCCTAAGAGTACACAGGAATTGCCTAATTTCCTCTTCCATCCTGCTTAATCAGAGATAATAATAGGATAGCAATAGGGATTCAGACCCAATGATGATGAGTGCCCTAGAACAAAAGAGGCTGCGCAGGCTCAGCCCAGCTTCTCGCGCCAGTGACAGGGGATGAGGGGTTTTTCACTGAAGGAATTTCATTGAAGATCAATGGGACTTGGCTGTCTGCCTCCCATCATAAATTTGAATGTCTCTCCTTAGATTCAGATGATTATTGGTGAGACATGTTGGCAGTTTCCCTTCAAACAGAAGGGAGACGTTGGAGATATTCTCAGAATTTAGGATTTGGCTCACCCGAATCATGGGATGGGCCATTAGCCAAGAAAAATGTAAACTTTTTCTGAAAGGACCATTCATATTTTTTGTGCCCTTTTTTTCCTATGGTGCATTGCTGCAGGGGCACGCCTGGGGTTTCTAGCTGATACAGTAGTAATAATAGTGATGGTAAGACACTGAGATGTGCACTGACAGTTTGGTTCCTCCCAGCACGAAGGCCAAGCTGTGAAGTTTGGCTCCCAGTTTGAAGGCTCCCAGTGGCCCGGAGAGCTGAGATCTGTGGCTGTGCTCAGAGCACAAACCAACCCGAGCATTTCCATTTGTTTTTGCAGACTCTTGTGGTTTACGGAGCTTGTGGAGTCCCCGTTTCC
>NW_010177387.1:19657-24139 GCF_000695765.1 Mesitornis unicolor
CTCTCCACCAAGATGTGCAATGAAATCATTGAAACCTGGCACAACTGAGTCGAGCTCAGGTGAGTCCAACGCTGTTGGAGACCATTTGAGTGGTTCCTCATTCCCATGCCAGCACTGTTTTGGTGGCAGATCTGCTGTAATCAGGCCAGCTTAGGGTCTGCTCTGATTTCCATCACTTGGCTACAGGCCCTGTTATCCACACAGTGAGCTTGGAAGTGCTCCTGCTTTGCCAATCCAAAATGCACATTTATACCAAGTAGAAACATCTCCAAAAAGGACTCAGTAATGTCCTGCAAGCACCATTTCTTTTAATGCAGGGATTTCCTTTAATGCAAACACCTCAGCTGTGAGTCCCCCTTCCCTCCACCCCACGGAGACCTGGGCTGCATCCAGTAACAAGATGAACCAAACCAGACTTGCAGAGAAAGGACAAGTCTAATTTAGCTTCTCCAATGTGAGGGAGGAATATTTTAGCAGCAGAAAAAGAAATCCTAGACCTCAATAAGGAGTTAAATAAGTCAAGCAAAGCCAGCAGTGGGAGAGGAAGACCTGTGCCCGCCAATTTTAAGAGCTCTGGGTCCTGCAGGTCTCATCACCTGGAGGTCCTGCAGGAGAGGAACACAGATTTTGGGTACCGCTGGAGCAGGTCTGACCAACTGAGGTTGGAGGGCAATGGCTGGTCTCACCATTCAGGAAGAATTCAAGGAGAAAAGGGAGTTTATTGCTCTGGAGGGATGAGTTCAGGGTGGCTCTCCTGGAAAGGGGGCTTCGTGGTGATAAATCAGATCTCAACGGTTTCGCAGTGGGGAGATGGTCCTCCCTGCTGCAAAAGCTGTGGCTGGCACAGCTGTTTGCATCTTTTTCCATCCCATCTGAGCAAATAGCCCCTCTTGGAGACAGAGAGAGGGGACATATGGAGGGGACAGCAGAAGATGTACCCCTGGCCAGTGCGTAGTGTGGCGAGGAGCACGGGGAAGGGCTCTGGGCCAGGCTCTCAGCTGCTATAAATTACCATCGCTCCATCACTGTCAGGAAACACATGTTGGATTATCCTGGCCTTGGGTTGCAGCTCCTGAGGCCCCGCTCGGGTACTGGCAGCTGAATACCGGGGCTGGGGAATCTGCACATGGTGTCTGTGCATTCACCTTAGTGCCTGCGATTGGAAACGCTGGTCCAACGCTCTAAAACAGATGCTGCATTTGGGCAAGCTTTAGGTGAGGTCATGGGCTACGCTAAATTTGGCTGAGATTTTTCCATGAAAACATCCTTGTTTCTGTAGAAACTGAGATTTCTGCAAAATATCTCCCCCTGTAAATGTCAATTTTGTTGGAAGTGTTCATTTCTTTTCTTCAGGAAAGGAAGAACGAAATACTTCCCTCTAGGCTGATGTTAAACTGTTTTGTCTGAGTTGCCACAAGTGGAGCTTTCTGGGTGAAAACTGTCACCTGAAATGTTTCTGACAGAAAAATCAGAAAGGATTTAGTCAAAGTATTTTGCAAATTCATGTTGAATTGTGACAATGAACAAAGAAAACCCCTGCACAACACCTGGCGTTCTGCTTTTCAGCATTTTTAAAATGAAATAAGCCTTAATTCAGAAGGACTCTTTTTTTATGCTTAATTCCTTTTCACTAAAACACACACACGCATGTATATATATATAGATATATACGTATAAAAGGGGAATCTTTTCAGTCTAAAGAATAGATTTTTTTCCTACCAAAATGGTTTTCTCCTCATTTTTTGCATTGAGATCACAGGTATTCTTCTGCCCTGGGGGAGATGCTCAAGCCCACAACCTTTTCGTTGGCTGAAGGACCACGATTGGGACAATTTCCCGGGTGCCAGCTCAGCCTTGGTGCCTGTCCCACAACTTTCCTGGGCTGATCAGCAGTGTGGGCAGAGGCAGGTTGATGTCTCACTGTGCCAAAACCAACTGTTTTGACAGATCTGCATCGAAATTGCATGGGATTCCAGTTCTGCCATATTTTTTTTCTGCCTGTTTTGATTTTTCTGTCCTCGCTGGGGACAAGTGGATGTCAAAACATCAGTTGTGGATTTTTATCGCCTCTTGTCTGTGAGTCGCTCTGACGATGTGCTGATTTGCTCCCTTGTATCACCCAAGCTTGACAGGTCGGGTACACTGCGCACTGCGGCGAGGCGGACAGCATCGCTCCTGGGAGAGCTTTTCCCACACCGGCCTGGAAATCGCCTGATTTTTACTCATTTCTTGAAGGTGGGTGCTTTGCACTTTCCTCCCTGCCCAGGGCTGTCCTTGCAGTGCCTGGTCTCACCTGGACCTGGAAATTGTGGGGAAAACCTCTGCGTGAACAACCCACGGTGGAAATGCATCAGGAGGATGGGATGAGGAGCTGGGCAGGTCTTCCCTGCGTGGTTCTGGTTTGAATTGGTCCATTGTCTCCATGGCAGGGGGAGCATGAAAGCCCAAGGGTAGTTAATGCATTTCTTCCAAAAAAGCCTTTCTATGCAGCTTCTCTGTCTCCTGATTTAACTTGGGATTGCGAAAAGTCCACACCACAGCATCAGATTCCCCAAAAAATCATTTATTTCCAAGGTGGGTGGAGGTAGCTGCGGGCAGAGAACTTCCTGACCTGGATTTCCACTCTCCCTTGACTGGGGAGCTGTGCTCTGCTGATGCCTAATTACATCCAGGCAAATGTTATTCATGGAGCTGGGCTCCAATCTCGGCTTCTAAATAAAGCCATTTGTGCGGTGTGGGGGGAGAGGAGTGAACGGCCGCAGGACCATTAACGCTGGCATGGGAGTTAATGAGTCCTAGAGAAATCCTGCATTTCGCTGGCTGCTTGGCAGAGTGGACCTGCTCGTAACGGCGGTCTATCGAGCTGTGTCCTTTCCCTCCTCTTTTTAAAGTTACTTAATATTTTATGAACATCTGTAGGGTGAGGCATTAGCTTTCTTCTCCGCACCAGCCCTTGATAACTCACTTGCCTTTTTTATTGCGCGTTAAATGCTTTATTGGAGTGGTTGTGAAACCTTTAGAGGTGTTTCCAGTGCCATCTCCCTCGCTGTCCCCTCCATATGATGACAGATGTGTTGCTCTGTGATGTTCCTCTCACTTTACGGTGCAGGTGGCATCTCAAGGTCTCCAACGGGGACCCCATTCAGCTGCCCCCGTGCAAACACAGCAGAGTCCCTGCTCTGGAGCATTGCCCGGGCTGGACCCAGCAGTGCCTGCAGGGAGGCAGGGGAGGATGTGGTGTTTTTTTAGGTGCAGGCTTGTGTTTTTCTGGGAATGGTTTGGTGTCGGAGGGGCAGCGCTGACAGGGATGATGGATGTGCACAGTGTCCTGACGCATCTGAAACCCTGAGAGTCAGGGGTGAGCAACACTGGGGAACCTGAGGTGTTTCTGTGTCCTCTTGAATGAATCCTAAACTGGCAGTGATGGAGAAAGGAGGGAAATGGGGATTTCTGGCTGTGACCCCTATGCCTGCCTGGTACTTTTGTCTCTCCACAGGGAGCCCCGGGTTAGCCACTGCTTCTTCTTCAAGATGTTTATGATCCGCTGGGCTTTGCGCTGGGTTGGGATGGAGGAATGGCCCAGCACAAATGCAGGTGCCAACATCTGCCTTTAGTGCTGGAGGAGAACTTTGATCGTTCACTTCTGACGTTGGTTTCCGGCTGCAGGGATGCATGGCAGCCAGGAGCAGGGAAAGGGGAGCTCCAAGAGGACTTGGAAGAGTGGAGAATGGTTTTTAAGATATATAAACACAGGTGTTCGCACTGGAAATGCCATCCTGAGTTCCTGTGTGTCTGTTTAATCGCAGAGCTGATATTCTGAGAGCAACGTGCACCAGAACTCACGTCCCGTTGCTTCCATGCGTCACCTGTGAGACCTTGCTGAGAAAGGGGAGGCACAAAAGGACCTGAGAGTGTACAGATAGGGTCTGTGCATGCTGTACCCCAAATTCGTCACCGAGAATTTGGCACTAAAGGGTATGTGAGCAGAGCTGGGATCTTCTGAAATGGCAATTTGCTGAGAGGGACCCAAGGCTGCTTATTGTATCTGGCAAAAACTTCTGCAGCACCTCAGGGGAGACACAAGCTTGAAATCTTAATTAAAAAGCAGAAACCAGGGTTTCATGCTAGGCTGATATTGTGACTCTCTTCCCTTTATGGACAATTCTTATGCAAGCTCCTACTGTGTCTGTGGAATTGCTAATTTAAAGGAAGCTACAGATTTGTGCAGTGCAGGGCCTGTGTCAGCAGTGTTTAACATCAGGAGAGCGGAGGTGTGTGCTGATCCCTCTCCTTGTTAGGAACTTTCCTTTTTATTTCTCTCAGGTCTTCCTTTCTTGCCATCTAATTCAGAACCCACCCGAAGGAGCACTGTCACCATCTAGGGTGTGTGGAGAGAACACCGATAAAGCAAAGCATCACCATTCAGCACTAACACTATGTCTATGAACCCTATGCGATGCTACAGGCTTGGGGACGAGTGGC
>NW_010177388.1:0-3551 GCF_000695765.1 Mesitornis unicolor
CCCACTCACCTCTGCTGCTCCTCTTCCAGTCGGATCAGGGCGTTCTCCAACTCGTTGCTGCTCTCCTCCTCCAGCTGGGAGCTGCTGGCATCCAGTTGGCTCTGTGGGGACATCGCTTGACGTCACCCCAGTTTGGGGATGGGGGGGTCCAGGGCAGGGGACTCCCCTCTAAAGCCAGCACTCACCGTCAGCCTCTCCTGCTCCAGCTCCGTCGCCTTCTCCAGGAGCTGCTGCTCCACTTCGCCGCATTTCTTCTTGTACTGCAGCACCTGGGAGGAGGGGACAGGGTGGGTGATAGCAGGGGCGGGTGACACTGACAGGTGGCCTCTGAAATGTTGGAAGGACCTCTGGCGATCACCCAGTCCAACCCCTGCTGGAGCAGGGTCATCCAGAGATCACCCAGGAACACATCCAGGGTTTGAATGTCTCCAGAGAAGGAGACTCCACAACCTCTCTGGGCAGCCTGGGCCATGGCTCTGTCACCCTCACAGTAAAGAAGTTTTTCCTTATGTTGAGGTTGAACCTCCTGTGTTCCAGTTTGTGATCACTGCCTCTTGTCCTGAGAAGGGTCTGGTCCTATCCTGACCCCCACCCTTGAGATATTGATGAGCATTAATGAGATCCCCCTCAGCCTCCTCTTCTCCAGGGTGAACAGCTCCAGCTCCCTCAGTCTTTTTTTCATGTAGGAGATGCTCCAGTCCCCTCATCACCTCAGTGGCTCCACACTAGGCTCTCTCCAGTTGTTCCTTGTCCTTGTTGATCTGGGGAACCCAGAATTGGACCCAGTTTTCCAGATGTGGCCACACAAGGGCAGAGCAGAACCTCCTGGCCACACCAGGACACCATCGGTCTTCTTGGCCATGAGGGCATGTTGGTGACTACTGCTTCACTAGGAACCCCAGGCCCTTCTTCCCCATCCTGTACAGATCCATGGCGTTGTTCTTCTCCCTCCTTACCTTGGCCTGGAGCTTCTGCACCAGCTGGGCCTGGCGCTGCTGGCCCTCCTGGTAGGCCTGCAGCTTGCGCTTGTAGGCCGCCTGCTCCTCCTCCAGCAGCCGCCGCAGCTCGATGTTGTGCTGCGCCAGGCTCCGGCTCTCCACTGCCTCCCGCTCGCCCGCCTCCAGCCGCAGGCTGTGCTCCAACTGGGATGGGATGGGATGGGAGATACTGGGACACCCCCACCCACTGGGGTGCTAAACCCCCTCAGCACCCACTGAGTGCCTGCTGACTTCCATTATAATACCCTGTCCCCAACACAGTCAGGGCTTTGGGGGAGTCCTACAGCAAACCCCCGCACAGCCAAGGCTAAACCCTCCCAAATTTTGGATCTTTGCATGCACAGTTTGAGGATGAATAGGAAAATCTGGAGACGTTCTTAAAAATAACTCAACTTTTAATCTGGGGGTTCAGCCCATCCTCACTTGCACAGGATCAGTGATGGGTAAAGCTCCCTCAGGCTCAGCGACGGCCATTCCCCTCGGCGTATTTTCCTAATATTTCCCTTTATTTTTTGGTAAATAAACAGGCACAGAGAGGCTGCACCCCCAGAAACCCCACAGCCCCTTGATTCGCGTCCCCACATTCAGCACTTGCCCACTGCCCAAAGCCCTTATTAATTCCCCTGTTGCCACGGCAAAGGGATGCAAAGGCAAGGGACGCCAACATGGGGGGTCCCTGCTTCCCAAAAAGCAGCGAGACAAAGAAAATAAAGTTAAATAGGGATTGGGGGGGGCAGTGCTTTGTGCATGCCACAGGACAAGCCTTGGCAGGCCAGGACAGGACAAGGCAAGTTGGATGCACGGCATCAAAATTCTTGTTGCTGGCATGCTGCAAGATGCCGCAGCATCTCCTGCTCCAAGCACAGGGAATGTGAAGGTTACAAGCTTCAATTTTGGAGTTAAACTGGGTGGGTTTGGGGTAACTCACCCGCTCGCTGATGGCGTTGTACTTGATGGCCAACTCATCGCGCTCGGCCCGGCTCTGAGCCAGCAAATCCTCGACGCGCGACAGCTCCTGCTGCAGGATGCGGTTCTCCTCCTGCAGGGAGGGCAGCGAGGCCATGGCCCCTGCTGCGGGACGGGACAGCACCCGGCTCAGGGTGGCTCCGAAAAGCAGTGGGATCAGGTCCCGGGATAGGAATTCGGCTCCAGGATGGAGCCAAGATGCCCTTTACAGCCAAGAGCTGCTTTGTTCCTGCCTGGGCTGGGCCTCCCCCACATCCTCAGCCGAGGCCATGAAAAGCATTTTTGCCTCCAAGCGATGTAGTTTGCAGCAGCGAAACTGCTGCTGATTTACTTGCAGCTGTGAGACCATCACAAATTTGTGCTTGCAATAGCAAAACAGGAACAAAACTACTTGCAAATGTGTTTGCAGTGGCAAAACTGCTGCATATTTGCATTTGCGATCATGAGATCATGAGATCACTGAGCATTTGCAATGGCAAAACAGTGGCAAAACTGCTGCAGATTTGAAGTTGTGACCACAAGACTCCTGGAAGTTTACAGCTGCAGTCACAAAAGCCCTGCAAATTTGTAGTTGGATCACAAGAGCGCAGCAAATCTGTGCTTGGAACCGCAAAACCGCTGCAAATTTGCAGCTGAGATGGCAAGACTGTGGCAGAATTGCATTTGCAACTGCAAGAGCGCTGCAGGTCTGCAGCTGTGATCACAAAACTGCTGCAAACTTGTAGCTGCAATTGCAAAACCACCACAGATTTATTCTTGTGATCACAAAACCACTGCAAGTGTTTTATTGCAATCATAAAACTGCCAGAGTTACACTATACTACTGCAACCACAAAACTGCTGCAGAATTGCATTTGCAATTGCAAGACGACCACAGATTTGCAGCTGCGATCACAAGAGCACTGCAAATTTCTAGTTGCAATCACCAAACCGCTACAATTTATGTTTGCAATACAAAAAGTCTGCAAATCTGTGCTTGTGAGCACAAAACCGCTGTAGATTTATAGTTGCCATCACACAACTGCTGCAGATGTGCAGCTGCAATCGCAAAACTGCTGGGAATTTCTGTTTACGGTCACAAAACCATTGCAGATTTATAGCTGCCATCACAAAACCTCTGCAGATTTATGTTTACAGACACAGAAAGTCTGCAGATCTGTGCTCATGAGCGCAAAACTGCTGCAGATTTATAGTTGCCATCGCAAAACCGCTGCAGATGTGCAGTTGCTATCGCAAAACTCCCGGGAAATTTCTGTCTCCGACCACAAAACCGCTGCACTTTTACGTTTGCAGTCCCCAAACCAGCGCGAATTCGCAGCTGCCACCACCGAACCACCGCACGTTGTCCCTTTGCACCCCCCAAAGTCCCATCCCCGCTCGCAAACCCCGCTGCCCAAGTCCTAAATTCGCAGCCCCCCTCCTCTGTGGCCGCGACACCGCCCCCCAGTTCCCACTACGGGGGATGGGGGGCGCAACACCCACCTCAACCCCGGCCTCCGTGGGCCCCGCTGCGCTCATGGGCTCCCCGGGGGGGTCCGCCGAGCCCCCACGCCGCGGCCTTTTGGCTCCCGAGGCCCTCGCCGGGAT
>NW_010177389.1:0-8727 GCF_000695765.1 Mesitornis unicolor
CAAGATCTGGGATCAGTACCGCACCTTCCACAGTACGTTAACATGGGATTTTCAGCTGCGGCGTTAATTTATTCTTATTTGTACATATGTAAGTGAATGAAGTAATCTTTTTAGTAATTACTGAAAAAAAATTAAAAATAATCTTATCATACACAATTAAAATCTTTTGGCAAATTCTAAAGTCTTAGATCTGATGGGAAACTTCCAATTTACTTCAGCAGGGTATAGATCAGGCTTTTCATCTCCTACCTGCAGCTCATTCAGCTCCAGCTCTGACTTGATGAAATTCTGCCAACTTTACCGTGCCACTTCATAATGAACTGTGCTTTTTAACTGAAGTTAACTGAGAGCTGCAGCTTTTGATGAGGGCTTGAAATTACATTTTCATTTCCCTTCGTTGACGACGCACACAAGTGCTGTAAATCTCTATCATTTTAAATAAGGTCTTCAAGGGTAATTTTGGCAGCTGAACAGGAGCACGCATCATGTTTGAAGTGTTGTAGGATCCTTTTTTCTTTTCTTTTTTTTATTAACTCTATTGGACTCAGATCTGAAAGTCTCAAACAAATTCATTGCTCACCTATCTCAGATGACATTTTAATTGTACCTTTTAACTACACATAGGCTAATGGAAGAAAACTGAGTAGAAAGTTCTTTGAGCATACATTCAGATAGAAAGGTGTTAGTGAGAGAATTCATTTTGCACTGCTGAACTTTATATTAATGTGATACCTATACGTATTGTTAAATGTAATTGGGAAAAAAAAGTCATTAAAATCAGCTATGGATTTCAGAGGGGTTTTTTTTAAGTTTATTTGTAGCGTGTAAACATTTAAAAAACAAATGTAATTTCATAATTCATGGTGTTATGGAAACATCTGCCACCTACTATTGTTCATGGGTTTTTCATTCCATCAAATATTCCCACAGTGTGTGTGCATATACAAATATCTATTCCCAAAACTAGAATTTCTCATAGGACTACCTGGTGATTTTATTTACTTATTTTGCTTTCAGCCATCAACAAATTTATTCTCTCCCAGTCAATAAATATTATGACCCTTGTAAAAGATGTTCTCTAGGTGATATTTATACACAAAGCCTTAGATTTGTGAAAACATTTTAAAAGCACAGAAGGATGAGCATGCAGTAGGGAAGCAGAATTCCCACACTTCACTGCTATACGAAACAAAAAGGAACCAATGTCTACTGACCACCCTGAGGGTCTCTCCACATGGTACCACATCTGCTTAGGTCCTTCCTTTTCCTTTGCAGCACTAGTGTTTAGCGCAATTCTTCATACATCTAGAAACTAGAGATATACGGAATAACAGTATTCATAGGTTTCATGTGTTTGTCGGTGTTTTAGATACATATACTTTATTCTGAGAAAATTTGCGTCACTGCAGAAACCTTGAGACTAAAACCAGTTTGTTTCGGCTTTGAAAAAGTAAATTACCCTTTCTGCCATTGTGGCTTGCACTACTCACTGCATTTAGTTTTTTCTTATTTTGAATGATGACATCTATAGCAAGCATAACTAGCTAAATGCAGCTGGAAAGTCAAGTAAAAAAAGTAGAAATCACCTATTACATCTGCTTTTCACAACAAAGGGCTACAAAGGCTATATTGAACATTCATTCCCATCTATGTAAGCCAGTATTCCCAAAAAGTAAGCCCAACATCTAAACTCAAGGTGTTTTCAAGACAAAAGAAAAAAGGGAAATAAAAATGAAACAGGAAAACACATGCTGCAAATAACGTACAGAAGATTAAGTATGTAAATAAAATATTTCAGCCTTAAAAATTACAGGAAGCAAGTATGTAAGTACTCATCCTTGATAACTATTTAAAATAAAATACCTACTTGTAGATGAAAACATTTGACGATTTGATGTCTGTTTATCAAGAAAATTATTGGTTAGATGAAAGCGGTGAAACGGTGCATCTATATCAGAAACTTCACAGAAAAACTACGCGTCAACAGATTGCTGCAAAAACTGAAAGGCAGAACTTTTTAATAACTGAAACTGCAAAAATATTCTTATAGCATACAACCATCTAAGCTGACAGAAAAACATACAATAACATACCAGAGGAGAATGCTACCACGGTGCTCAACTACCCAGTGCTACCAATGGGTGCCTTTCTGGTGACTTGGTGGGACATGGATGAGGAGGTACACAACCCTTTGCTGCACAAAGTTCTCCAGCTTTGGAGGCAGTCTTGAAACCTGCACTCAACAATTTAAAACACACATTTTCTGATGGGAAATGTAAATATGAAGCATACCTATTAGAGCAGAGAGCAATGACCTGTACATTTGACCAAAGAGAAAGGCTTGGAATTACAGTTTTAGACTATGCTGGAGACTTGACGACCAGTATTAAAATATTGCAGAAGGTCAGTACAAACTAAAGTTCATGTAAAAGTCTGAGCTGAATACTCATAATAATTCCTTTCCTTGACCCACTAAAATCTGTCCTCATTAGGGTTATGTTTCTTCACTCAAGTTAAAAGTCTCATTTTTCACTGCAGCTATGAATCTGGTATATTTTACAAAACCAATGACCATATGAAGTTTAAAAAGTCACCTAGAATCCAGTGTAAAGTTTTAAGCATATAGGATATTCCATAAAGGCTAAAACCTCCTTACACCAGTGAGAGTTCTCTAGACTGAAAGACTAAAATATACATTCTAACTTAGAAACCAATTGATTCACTCACAAAATACTCATGTCTACTTTATACTAGAAATTTCATGAAAATTGCCAGAAAAGTCTGGTATCTAAAATAATAATTTACTGTAATTTTTTTGTAATTCATGTCATCTTAAGTTCCCAACCATACACTAACCTACTTTGAGCGGGGTTGAAATTTTAAAAGCTTCTATCAAGTAATAGTCCTAAATCCCATTACTCTTATTGAAAAAATGGTGCTTTATTATTACAGATCTTTTGAAGAATCTAGAAATAGAGATTTATGTATTAACTTCAGCAGCATTAGGCTTCAGATGCAGCTAAATAACTTATTCCAGAAGCAAGACACTTGAACCTAAAACATGATACATCAGCTGATTAAGGATGAGTTATTCGATCCTAAAAACCTACATGGGAAATTGAAAAAAAATCTGGTTGCCACTTAGCTGTTTTCTAAAAGTTTACAGAAAGTTTACAAAAAGTTTTGTATATAAACAGAACCTATATATAGAACCCCATGGAAACCACCACGAGTCTCCATTCCCCCCCCCCAATCAAAGTGTATTCATCTCAAAAAAACCAGAAAACAAAGTACTGCTTACAAAAAGGCAAGACCAGATTTATTTAAACAACACCTTAAAGAAGCGAAGTAGGCAAAACTCCCCTTTGACAGCTCATTACAGCCATACTAAAGTCGTTTGTTCAATCTTTTCTAGTAAAAGTAATACAGACTAACTAGCCAATAACGCTTACTGCTCTCAGAAAACTCAGTGTTGTTTGAGAGCTGTTTGGCACCTCTAAATTGTATTGTTAGTACTAGCACTACTGAAAAAAAAAAAAAAATCTTATCATGCATTATATAAGACCCAAAACCTGTGGGGCACTTCTGTCATTGTCAAATATTTATTTACTCTCAGGTCCTGCTAAAGTAACTATCAGAGAACTGGTAAGAGTCGTGGCACATGTGAACTTGCTCAGTAAACAGCTGCTGAGAATCTCATAATTTCTAACCATCTTTTTACAGGCTAATATTACAATCTTTATTTTAACATGTTTGTATATGGTTCCTTTTCCACACAGCGTATTTGTATCCTGTCAGCAGCTGCTTCCTCAAACTACTGAGACAAGAAAAAAAGCCCATATTAAAATGGTATCCCTGTCTCTTGAATGAACAATCCATCAAGTCGTAGGATGAAAAAAAAATATAAAATTGCTCTCTATTCAGCCTCAGGATCAGTCTCTCTTCCAGCAGCACCTTAAACAAACATGATTTGGTTCTTCATTCCTTAAGTCTGGACAACTGAGCTTTTTCTTGGAATTTTAACTAAATTAACGACTAACAACACTACCTACAAAACACACTCCCCGCTACCCCCGAGTTCCTTGGTATTAATATCAAGGACAGTCGTAAAGCCGCAAAGAAAGAAACAGAACTGGCTTTTAAACAAATGCTACCACATTTTAAACACGCGCGTGTTTGCAAAAGCAATGAGCCTCTATTGCTCAAACCACTTGTGGTTTCTCAGCACTTCTTTTTTTGAATGATTGTGTCTTTATAAAATAAACATGTTTGAGGCTAAATTACTTGTGTGTCTGTTGGGAATAATTATAAAATTAGCTCGTTCTAATTTACACTTGCGGGTTTTAAAAACATAACTAAATACCATAGTGAGTCTCCTGGTGAAACCAAAGCCCGGCATGTCAAACATGGTTTAGATCACGCACATGGACTTTGATTTTCGCAGAGCGGCAGTCTGATCTCTGCAGCAGGCTTAGCCCTGTGGGTTTCTCTCCTAATTCTCCAGATCAGTATTCCCATTTGCAGGTCTCCAGAGACATTCCTTTTCCTTCAACAAGCCAATAGGTTGTGTGATGTATTATACAAATAATTCAATTCTAGACACAAAGCTGTCACTGTCAAAAAGTGGTATCTTCACGCATAGCTTCAGTAGTTTGCAGTATGCTGTTCAGCCATAACATATGGAGAGTTTTGGCCACTGAATATCTCTGTGTCCCAAATATGATGGAGGGATGTGTTATGGTTTCAACTAGATTACCTATTATTAGTATTTAAGGTCCAGAGAGCAGCATTCAGTAGAGCAACATATGATTCATTTTAACTGTCCTTCAGTCCCACTGATTTCTGTGATCTAAATTACACTTTTCCAGGAAGAGAAATTATCATATCATCACAATGCCTCTATTGTTCTACCCTGGCGCAGAACATGACATTTCTGTGCATTAGGCAGTCATGACTGCAGATAGTCATTTCCAGGAAACTGCAGCTTATTCTCAAAGTGATTTCTGCTATTCTAGCAGATAACACTGGTTGACACAGTCAGTATTTTAATATTAATATGCCAGGATTCAGTTAAAATAGTCTCAGTCAGCAATAGCCAAATCTGGCAGATAAAAATCCTACTTGGTATCCTCTGTTACTCTGGACTTGCCATCCAACATATTTTTGGCAGTGGACTGGCAACTTCATGGATTGACAAGATGTGCATTTGTAATGAAAATTATTAATTTCACATGATGTCCCAGGCTTGTTTCCACCCCCAGTGGCTAGAACAATCTCTGCTAGGCATCCGACAGCTTGTCTCTTTATCCAAGGCCAGGGCAGACACAAATTGTACTTTCTGATAAGGTGGTTTTAGTTTCCATGTTTACATCCTGCTTTTGATCCTTGAAGGCTGCAAAGGTTACATTACCTTGCCCTTGCCACCACAACTTGTTTTACCTTATTTTCATATTTTCATAAATATCTGAACCTCTTTTTTTTTTAATCACATTGAAGCTTATACTTTGGCCAGCAACTTCTGTCTGCATAGTCTGTGGTTTTGGGCTTTTGTGCCACGTTTCTCAAGCAGTGTTAATTCTCCTTTATTTATTTGAGGGTTTTGGGTGTTTGTTTGTTTGTTTTTAATAAATTCTTTTGTACCACATCTCCTGCTTCTTGTCTTCCTGCAATATAAATATATACATTCTGATACATATATACACATACACACACACATACATATATAATCTCACAACAAAATCCTATCATCAGATCCTACACTCCTTTCTTCCTCCCCTACAAGTACCACATTCTCTCAGAGTTGGGTTGACCCATTCAAACCTGACTTCCCAAATCCTGTACCTCACCTATCAGCAGGGCATTACATCACCCAGTTGCTTACAAGCTGCTTCTGCTCCCTCACTGACTCCTGTCACCACCTCCTCATTAGATCGAATTAAACATTACTCTCTTCATATGAGTACTGGCAAAGAGAGAGTATCTGTGGATGGATAGGAAGAGAAAACCCTGGATTCCAGCTTCCTGGGCCATGCCCTGTGTTTATATATACATATTTATATGTGCAAATATGTGTGTGTGCATATATACATATGTATGTACACACGTGTATATGCATGTGCATGCATAACAAGGACTAGTACAAAGATTGTCAAACTGGTGATGGAGGAAGTATCTTGGAAGGTGGGAGATGCATATATAGATGCATGCATATATACATGTATGTATATAAAAATAGATGTATATGTATATATCTAATTAGATGTATATAGAATATATATATATACAAAAACACCACACATGCATTTAAGTGGCTGTGCAGGGTGCACAGCACCACAGCCTACACTGCCACTTCTTCACGCCCTCCACGGCTATTTTTCCAGTGCATTCTCAGGAGCTGAATCGTTCTTTAACCCAGTATAAAAGTCAACAGTAAACACTGTATTTAAAAGCCTAAATGACACATGGGGTATTTTACCAGTGTGGTTTTTCAAGTGACTTGAGTTTGCCTTCTGGCTGCTCTAAAGAATACGTAACCTGTTCCACTTCATTCAGCAACATCCACTGCTCCCCCAACCTTTGTCTTCTGAGCTAATCGCTTTTCACAGACTAAAGAAAATCAGCCACAATGTGAGAAAGAAGTGTATTTTAAACAGATACATTCCCCAGGAGCTTTATTTTACAGTAGTCGCCTTTCCAAGCTGAAAATTGCTTACCAGTAATCTGAAATGTGCTATTTCATTATAATATGAAACAGAAACAGTAACAAGCTGTTCCCTTGCATAATTTTATACACAAATCACCCTTGCTCTGTTGATATTTGTTCTACATTATAACATGCAACTAAGTTATGCGTTGATAAACTGAAAATCATAACGGTTATTGAAGGATGGTTCCCAGACACAAAACATCATAGACTTCACCAACACCACTGGCAGCTCTATACAGTACTAGAAATGTAAATGCCACTCAGTTCTCTTCTCCTCCTTCAGTGGGAGGAGGGCAATAAATCCTTCCAACTGCAGCTACTGTCCGTCTCAGAGACCCGGCTTTATATTATGATAATAAGATCGCAATCAATTAGTGGAAATATCCAAAATAAACAAGTCGAGAAAATGTCCAGCTTCCTGGAAAGTTAACCTCTCCCAGCAAAACAAACATTTCAGTAGTATTAAAGCTCTGATTTTCCTCGCGTCGCTTGTGATGCATCACTTATTCCTGCATTTTGTTTCCAAAAACATCACAAAGCAGGACAAGCTCCTCTGAGGCAAATACTACCATGGGGAACAGTGTTTACTGTCTGACACAGCTCCTTACTCAGCGGGGAGACACGCACATGCTCGGTCACAAACCAGACAAGAATGAGGAGTGCTGCTGCCCCAAGGAGTTCTTGATTTTAAAAAAGGGTCAGGGAAGAAAGAATTAAGATGCACATGTGAAGAAATGTTGGTTTTGGACTTGAACTATGTTGTGATGAAAAAAAAAAAAATGACACCATTCATCCTAAGTGGGAGGGAAGACATAGGAAAGCTGAAGGACAGTTTCTGGCCTTCCTCCTCCTCTCCTGAGGACCTGGTTATCCCAGTCTGCAACAGTAACTGGAACCACAGCTGAACCTGCAGCCCACTGGCACCCTCAGTTTTCAAAGCATTCATCCTACACTTACATACAATTTACAGACAAACTTTTGGGGTATAATATAAAATTATCTAACGTTGAAAATAAAGCTAAATTAATACTTAACAGCAGACCTTTCAAAGCAGACTGCAGGTAGGAGGGAGGGAATGGTTAACATTTTCCTTCATGAAGCCTGCAGCCATTGGAAGAATGTTCAAGCTGAAGAAGTAGTTATATTATGGGGAAGCACCAGAGCTCACAAACTCTAATTTTCCTTCAGTGATATCGTTAGCTGATCCTGCCTGCATAACTCAAGTTCTTCCTACAACTATACACGAGCATCGATTCAACACAGCCAGAAACTGAAGCAGCCACTGATTACGTTTGGGAATTTCTGTCATTAAGTGCAAGTCCTGAACCCTGCTGGGTACTGATTACTACAAAATCCCAGCTCCTCTACTCCCACAAAGTAACAATAAGCAAGCGAAGCACTGCTGCTCTGGCTGTGCACCCACAGGGAACCACACACCCCAGAGACTTCAGATATATTTTGGTTTTTTTCCTCTAAATAGAGGAAGAAAGTCTGGATCTGACTCACTGTATGTTACATATATAACTGAGCAAGGCTTAATGGATGTGCAAGCAGCATGGAGCAATCTCTAAGGAGGAATAACTTCTGCTTAATGTTCAGAAAATGCAAGAGATGTGCTGTTTCACCGGAGGACTCTGCTTTATACAGGCAACTGAGTCTTACATGGATAGGAACAAAAAATATTTGCCTCTAAACAACAAATTAACACAGTAGGTACAGTACTATTAAATATTTAAGGCTATTACTTTAAGTAAGTTCTCCAGTGCAGGGAAGAAGGGGAAGAAAGAAAGAAAAAAATCAGACTCAATTAGATACTAACCCAGTAAATTCTCATTTCCTTCAACGTGAGTTTTCCCAGAACGAGATTACGCTCAGGCCATATTAATTTATCTGTAAATTATTATTAATACATTTTCATGTGTGTTAGCATAGCAGTTTTTCCCTCTGCATCTTTAGCAATCTGACACTGGAACACATTCCTTCAGGCAGTCCATGAGACCTCCAAGAGATGCACCACTTCA
>NW_010177389.1:8758-23397 GCF_000695765.1 Mesitornis unicolor
TCCTTCTCCTCGCATGATCGATTGAGAATTCATTCAACAGCAATTTAACCTTTAAGATTATATATGCTGAGTAATTTAAAAAAAAAAAAATCACAAAATGTGGACATCTGAAATGATGGGCAATGGCTTCAGAAGTCACAAGGGGAGGAATGGCAAGAGCACCAGGGTACATTACAAGGATTTTACTGAATTTAAGGGTATTTTTTTTTATTTGTCACTGGACAAGAGATCAAAGCTAAAGCCTAAATTCAGAAGATAACCAAAGAATTTGAAAGAAGTTTTTATGTAAAAAATATTTTAATTTCTGTTTTGCTAAGCAAGAATTCAGTGTAACTCTCAATACCTACCTACCCATACAATCATAAAGGTGATCATAGCTCTTTCCCATTCCCTGAAGTAGTAGGCTATAGTACAGGAAACATCTGTAAATTGATAAAAACTGCGTCCATACATAGTGGCACAATTACACAGCTTTAAAATACTGCTCAAAAAAGTTGCATAATGCTGAAAGAGAACCTCAAAATCAGCTGCATTGGCACAAACACAAAGCTGACTTATGATGAATCTTTCAATTTCTCTTCAGGTTTGTCAGAGTTTTGAGCTATTTTCTCTTTTACAAACTATTTAGCTTTCAAGAAGTAGACTTATGCCTTGCTATTCTTGATAATCTAAACATTAAAAACATAAACATACAACTGGAGCCTTTATACTACCATACAGTTAAATGCAATACTGAGCAAGTCAAAAGTGGATTTGCAGATAGAGTCACACAATAAAGATGTAGTGCTTATTAAAATGCATTACCCTCCTCAATTAGAGAACACAGCCTTTTCAGATGAGAAATGGTAAATGACCGTGTACGAATTCCAGCCCCTTTGAATGGAAACTGGATCAAGCTTCTGCACCCTCACGGACTGCTCCACACGAGGGACACACAGATGGTCCATCCGCTGTGCGTGTCATCACTGTTAAACCAGACCAAACCTGTTCCTTGCAGTTGTTCCACTAAACCTACCTATAAACACTTTCCAAATTTTGCCAAATGGAAGTAAGGAAAGACAGTGCTGTGTTGATTTCTGCATCAAAAATTGCAGTTAAAAGGTCAACACTAAGTTACATGAAATACCTTGAAATGTTCTTGCACGTTTCAGTTTAACACTCTATAAAATTCATGAAGCCTTTAGCACAACACAAAGCAAGAGTCACTGGGGAAAACATAACTCTGAGAAGACTTCTCCGTCTCCTATTTCTGACAAGCAGAAGTGGGATACGCATTTGCTGCTTAATTTTGAAGGTGTGTCTCAATTAAAATAGGATCTCAAGACCCTCCTCTCCACATATCAAACCTTTGTGCTAAAAGTAAGTGGTAAAGACAGCAACAGGCAAATCTATATGTTTTCTTCAAGTGGCATGGACAGAACTCTACGGTTTTTAAGAGCTCTCTATGAATGTGCGCAAGCGTGATGGAGTGAACTTGGGCAGGCCAGTTCAATGGCACATGGAAAATGTCACAAGATAGAACAAATTGCTATCCACTTTGTCACGCTGATCTACAGGTACTTGCTTATCTTCAGAGCCTTTACTGATACCTGTGGTAGAATTACACATTCCAGTCCCAATACAAGTTATGTTATCACATACTGAACTTACTACAAAGCACAGAACTTGGGAAAAAAAGGGCAAAATAAACAAACCCTCCATTGACAAACTTTCTATGAGCTCATAATAATGAACAGCATCTTATCTTTATCAACAGATGCTGTCTTACCTTTATCAAGCAAAGCTGAAATGTCCCTTTCTCCTATTCAGCTCCCAAGAACAAAAGAAGTGAACTCCACCCTGTGGGCAAAGAACATTTTTTAAACAATTAGTGATATTCTGAAAGAAGGTTTAATTCATTGCAAAATAACACAGACCTTCAAATTCTGGTATGATGCTCACGTAAAAATATAATGATACCTGGAGAAAGGCCCACTGATGGCTTATAGCTACTTGGGTATTTACTACATTATTTCAACAAGTAACATGGTAAGTGCTCTTCTAAATGCAGTTCATTGATAATGAAGTACCAACAATATTATTTTAGGAGAAAAATTACATTTTTATTTATTAGGTTTGCTTCCAAGAGAAACTGACAGTACTGCAACCCAGTGTGCAATCTTTGGCCACACAGGTTTCCCTTACATCTTAGAGGCCCCAGAAGAATGAAATAATACGATACACATTACTAAAAGTAATTCTGGATGCCCTAATAATTCACACCTCTTAGAAACTAAGGATCGTTGCTCCTCCCTGTTGTAACACACACACACAAACTCAAACACTTCCATGGGAGTAGGATGGGATTTGTATAGCAACAGATGTTGTCAGTCTTAGAGTGAGACAAACAGTCTCATAAGCAGCAGAGAGATCGAGAAGTCCTCAGCAAGAGCAGCTTCAGTCAGCTGCAGATGGCTGGAGACAAGGCTGGAAAATTATTCATAGAGGCAAGAGAAAGAAAGATGGAGCAACAGCTGCAGTAGGATAATGATGATGATGATGATGATGATGATGATGATGAAGGCTGCTGGAGAATGAATGCATTGCATACTTATATTGTAAGGAAAAGCAATTTCATGGCTTGAACAAAAGGCACAAGAGCACAGAGGCAAGAAAAACCAGGAGGACTAGAGCTTTTGCTTCTGTGCTCTTTAACTACTCCATTATCACATTAGAATGTGAAGCAGAAATTATTCATTTAGACAGCTTCCCTAAAATCTTTACAATGTCACTGCTTATCTTATCAGAAGTAGTTTTACATATATCAACACCAATCCAAGAGTTACCGAATGGCTCAATTTCTTTCCTGCCCCAAAGAATGGCCAAATATTTATCATTTCATTCACAATATTGGAACAGCTAGAAATTTTGCAAGGGCATAAATACAACTGACTTGCTGATAATGGCCTGATTCAAGTAGCTGTCCTTATTCCTACAGCAGTTTGTTCTTCTACAGTTGTTATATTCTGGTTTTTGAAAGGAAAAATTAATGTTGTTTGTTGTTAAAGAAAATACCTAGATAATGCTTCAGATTTTTAGGTGCCACTAATCAGACGCTACAACCTTTTCTTTTAAATATGCAACTGGCTTGTAATCACATAGTTGATTCACAGTGTACTTTACAGTTTCCCTTTTTCCAGGATAAAAGAAAATCTCCATGCATTTTGTTCATACTAGTTCTGCGAACATTCATGTACAGAACAAGCCACTGAAGAGATCTGTAATCATTTGGTTTTGCTTCTAATTAACAGCTTCTAATACCGAGTACACCTTCCCCCAGATACCTGTAACACTGACAGACTGGGAGCCATCATGCATCCATAATATATATTTCTACTTAGATTAAAAGTCATGAAAATTACTGACTGCACTCCCTAGAGTCACTTGAGAGATTCTGAAAGTTTCCTTGGTCATTCCTGAGCTTTTTTAGAAGGCCCAAACACTGGGGATTCTGTCCTTTCACACACAAAGTTGTGAATGTAAGGTCACATCTGTTCTGAAATACTAATTTAAATAGCTTTCATGTATCTTAGAGGTTTGTCTACAGGTACAAAAGGCTTGGTTTAACAACTTAATTTCAATCCACTCTACATCAATATTTCATTGGCAATTTTTTTTTAACAGCATACGTTGAACACAGCAGCTCTCACTAATATCAAAACCTTGATCTCCAGTTAGTAAATGCTCAACAGCCAGCTCCTGTGGCCTCTTCCAAACATTTGTACAGCTCTAAATCCCTCTCGCATCCTCCTGGCTCCTATTTAGAGAAGAGAGATGCACAACTCTTGCAGCATCACTTTGTGACCAAGGAAGTTCATCCTCCCAGAGCAAAGGTTTTAAGTTTGTAAGAAAATTACTTAGGAGCTAAAAAGTGATTTGCAGTAAACAGTAATGACTTCAGCTCCGATCTGAAGTGTGATCATTTTCCAGTAAACCCAGCTCTGCCCTTCACTCTCACAGAGCACCATTTGTACCTTCTCATAGGACATTGGTGGAGGAGAGGAACAGTAGTACCAGCCACAGTCACATGCAACTCAACTCCAATTCCAGCTGCATTCACACTGCAGACAGCAGTGGAAAGAGAGAGAAAATGCCAACTTCACACTCATGTACAGATAGAGAAAGAAAATCTGTTCCCGAACAGAAAAGGCAAAAGTCTTGGATAAGCACATCACATGGTTGTTTGGATTTCCAAATTTCTCCTATCAAATGTTTCTGTAAGGAGCCAATTCATATATGTTTGACTGTCCTCTCACACAGTTAAGAGAGGGGTGAGGATCTGATTTTTTTCTGGAGAAGTTTAAACAGGATGGTTGGTAGTGAAGAATGACAGCTCCTTCCCTTCAGCTCCCACAAAGATCAACATCCTTCTCTTTATTTCACCATCTTCAAAATCAGGCAAGAACAAGACAGGGACATTTCCATATGATCTTCCTGTTTTCTAGAATCTCTGGAAACTGTTTTCTCAGGTTTTTTCACTCTTCTCAATTCCATCTGGCAGAAATCAGGGATTGATCTTGAGTAGGTACACCCTACAGTAGGCACCCAGTCAATAATCACAGTACAGCCTCCCCAGCTCTAATAATAACTCCCACTTAAAAACAGCCTTCAAGTATGATTTCACTATCTTATTTTTAAAGTATTCTTGATGAAGAATTTTCCCACGCTAAGCTGATGTTAAGTATCCAAACGGTGATACATTCACTACAGACAAGGCAGATCTCTATTCCTGCTTTAGCCATGACACTGCATGCAAGTTTCCACTTCTAAAAAGCATGTCTTCTTATTTGCTTTTCACTCTTCTCCTTAATCTACTTAATATTTTCATTTGTGATCTAGAGGAGGTACCTGTGTTTCAGCCAGCATTTGACCGTATGTTACCTGTATGGGCTGGGTTAAAATGTAAAGATTTTTCTACATTTTATTTTAGAAAAGATAGAAATGTCTAGAATGAATTAGAAAAAACAATACATAATAAGCAGTACAATTTATGCTGTGCTTTAGCAGACCAATATAGCTGGGATATGACATCCATGCGTCTGATCTCTGAACTGGTACATAACCAATGCAGGAGCTGAAGAGGTCAACAACCATTAAAACGTGAAGACGATTCAGTTCGCATTCACTCTAAATTGCATACAAAACACTCATAATCCTGAGCTAATTTATCATTCCTTTTAAACTGTGCAAGAGCAGAGACAGAAACTTAACACTGGCTGATGCAACCTGAGATTTCATGAGTAAGCTGATACTACGGCGATAAAAAACTGGAAAACACTAAAGTAGCCATAAAAATGTCCTGTTTCATAGGATAAGGAAGCTTTTTGCCACAACTGATATTTATTTTGACTTCTTAAATCAAGCTCAATAATATTTTCATCGTTCTCTCGCAGGCTGTTCAGAAGGAGTTCAACCAGCAGCCCAAAGCAGAGTGAGGACCAAAGGCTCGGCAACCCCTAGCAGGAAGCTGCCCTTTCTCCTTCTGCCATTTGTCAGCCTTGCAGGCACGAGCTGAGAGAGGCACAGATTGGAATAATTACACAGATAGTTCAGGGCTAATTAAGGAAATTACTCAAAATCAATAGTATTTAAAATCTAGAGAAAATTAATAGAAGCCATCAGAAAGTTTCTAAGGGAGACAGATTATAGAAAAGTGCTACAGCATGAGGAAAAGGAGATTTAACTTGATCCAGCCTCTGTGAGACAAAAAAACAAATGGAAAAGCTTATGAGAAAATGTTTTGTAACATATGTAATAATAACATGTATGAATAGGTAGTTTGATTGTAGAAACCCAGATAATTCTTCAGGACATGAGTTTTCATCAGTGGCTTCAGTTCTCAAATTGCATGTTATGACAGAACGAAATCAACCTAATGCATTTGGAGTTGTCTATCTACAAATTTTATCAGAGAAAAGAATAACTGTAAGACAGACAAGAAACTGAGTAGGCACATCATCCTAATTAAAAATAGACAAAAATTTTTTCATCTCAAACTGAATCAATTCCTCCCCTCCCATTAGACTACATGATTTAATAATAAGATGGAATCACATAAGATACCAGTTGCCAAGATCAGGGCAGTTTTAAGATGCAATTTTAAAGCGGCACATCAGTGAGACAAGCATAACGCTTTAAATAAAAAAAACAGAAGATTCAGCAAAACAGCTGAACTGACACCAACCTGCAGCTGAGAAGAACTGAATCTTCAGGAAGACCTGATTCTAGCAAGAAAGTGGCCATCAGTGACTTAAATCCTTAACTCTTCTATGCCTCTCGCAAATTCAATCACTAGGGGAAACTACAGCACATAGTGGGTACAACACTGATCCACCGCCTTGAACATAGTTCAGTGATACGGCTAAACTTTCCTCCGTAGGTTTCCTAGGTTCTCTATGGCTGCCAGAAATTATGTTATGAATTAAAAAACAGGGTCCTTTCTGTTGGTCCTTTTTGATCGGCTGAGAGATTTGAGGCTGTTCAGCCTGGAGAAGAGAAGGCTCTGGGGGGACCGTATTGCAGCCTTCCAGCTCCTGAAAGGGTCCTACAGGAAAGCTGGGAGGGACTTTTTACAAGGGCAGGTAGCAATAGAACAAGGGGGAATGGTTTTAAACTGGAAGAGGTAGATTTAGACTGGATATTAGGAAGAAATTATTTACTGTGAGGGTGGTGAGACCCTGGCACAGGTTGCCTAGGGAAGCCGTGGATGCCCCCTCTCTGGCAGTGTTCAAGGCCAGGTTGGATGGGGCTTTGGGCAGCCTGGGCTGGTGGGAGGTGTCCCTGCCCATGGCAGGGGGGTTGGACTGGATGAGCTTTAAGGCCCCTTCCAACCCAAACCATTCTGTGATTCTATGATTCTTGTAACATTCTTAAATTATTACAGAAATAAAACTACTGCTTCGCCATTCACCGAAGGCCTATGTATTTTGACGCACTTCCGTAAAGCCTTACTAATTCCTATTTTTTGTACTTATTGTGCTGCAAATTAGTGCTATCTGAGAGATTCTCCAAGGTGAGGACAACGAAAAGAATAAAAAAAACCACCCAAATCTGCAGGTGGTTGCATCTCCTATGCAGTGAAGTTCTTGCCTTGCTTTCCCAGAATGGGAATCCACCCAGAATGGGCTTTCCCTGCTGACAGCCCTGTGCCATTCAAGCAAGCACCGAGCTAAACAGCCAATATGAAACCTGATCCAGCTGTTTTCAACTGAAATCCACACATACGAAAAAGGACATTTCAGACTGTCTTTTGGAATAACACATTCAAATATTTTCTTAGCATGAAAAAAATAAACTCCGCCTTTCCAGTCTGAAAAGTCTCTGCATAGAAAAACAGCAGAATTACATTCTCAGTGTTACAAAAAGTGTAGCAAGTTTGGCTTCAAAGTTGTTTGAAGCTTTGCTACCTACTATTCCCGTAGCACAACAGTACCGGAAATCAGACGCTCAAGGAGTAAAGTTTAATTCATAATTCATCAGACTGGGTCAGATTTAACCTGGGATTAGCAGGATACGACACAATCATAAACACGTGAAATGACAAGGGCTGTCACTGTTTAGCACTGGAATTGTTTCCGAGTTTGGTTTTTTGGAGCTTTGGTGAGGGTTTTTTGGTATTTTTTGCTTTACTTTGCTTTTAAAGCAAATTATAGATTTTTTCAATTGCACAAATCTTTGATATTTAAAAGGCTGATAAACAGCTTCAATACATAATAATAATCCACTCAGCTTCAAATTATTTTAATGCCTCCCTATCAGCAGAAATACAGAAGCACTGTACTCGTTCCCACTTACTTCATGGAAATTAAACCAAGGAACTAAACAAATGTAATCACTTAAAACAAAAGGCAACTTTTAAAGATTTTCTACAAAGTTTGAGTATAAAATGAGACAGTATAAATATCCCTTGAGAATACGTGGCTCTATTGAGACTAACCAGAGTTGTCAATATTAGAATACTGAATTCTAGCCAGTCATGAAATTAATACTTGAGACATTCTAGTGCTTTTTTTAACTCCAAAGTAGGGGAGAAAAGGCACTAGAAAAATCATGTGTGTTGACGTTATGAGTCACCTGTTTATACTTTTTAAAGTAACTACTATGATTCATTTGAGGCAGGTGAGTTTGAGGGAAGAATCAGAAAATACATTTCAAAGGCCTAGGATTAAGAAGGTAACTGTGGCTTCCACCTACTGGAAATTCAGTTCCAGTCTCAAGCACAGACTGGGCCCCAAAGACCTCCTTGTTCCTCTACCCTATGGGTAGAAATTCTGGGCATCTGTAGCTACATTTTCCATATGAGAGACTTTTAGTAAGACGTTGAAGGCAGCACTAGGCTACGGACCCTACAGGAGAGCACTATGTGCTCCATAAACATGATATCATCTTACATAGGGATGAAACAGGGGAGCAGGGAGAAACAAGGAAGCTGACGCATTCAGCAGAAAAATCAAACTAATTTCTAAGTCCTTCCTTATTTACAACATGATGTACTATTACCATTTTAAACAAGCAACAAGATCTGTTCTCTTCTATTTTCAGACTTCATATACAAGCACACTGCATTTTGTATTAAAAAGACTGATTCACCGCATACTGTAAATAAAATGCAGTGAATTGGGGAAGGGATGAGGACACAGAACTCCTTTGTTAATGGACACAGTCAAGTCGCCACAATAATCTACAAGAAAAACAACAGTCAGGTCTTCTGTATTTATGAGCAGACTTCACTGCCTTGAAAGAAGGTGAAAAAAAGGGTGGCTTTCCATCGCAACTTGGAACATGGGGTATCATGCAATTTCAAAGCGATGGCCAAAAGCAAATGAATACACATGTGAAAACTGGTAACTCGACAAACACCACTCACTTGATGAAATCTCACAACAGCAGTAAACCACTGGAGTACAAAGTCATTTGTGAACCAAATGGTTCAAATGGAAAAGAAGCACCTCACTACAGCACAAAGCAAGTTACTAATCCACTGCAAGTAGAAAGTAATTTGTGAACTGAATCTCAGAGCATGTTTTCTTTTGGTTTTGTTTACTTTAAAGTTGAATGTTCTTAAACAATATGGGCTGCATCCTAAATAGCAACCACACGTTTTGTGTGTGTATATATCGCATAAGCATCAATAAATGCGTGTGGAAATTGTATGAAGATTGGGAACGATTAGAAACCTTACACCATGGAAATATTGCATGGGCATGAAAAGTGTATAACATTACCCTTGAATAATTAAGGGTCAGAAGGCCAGCCCATGCACACAGACCTTTCCTCCAAACAAGGTTCCTGCAGTGACCTCTTCAGAGCCTCCTGCCTCCTGATGTATTTTTCGCCCATCTCTGCTCCAGGTTTTCCACGTAGTTGGAATTCCACAGATGGTCCCCATCACCCCCAAAGAAATGCTCTTTCCAGACGAATTCCCCAGAACAGGACTTCATTTCTTAGACAGCGCAAGGATATTTTCCAGAGACTCATGGTTCCCAAGAGCTCCACAGTTGGTTAATACTTAATCATTCCGTAATCTTACTAAATCTGGTAGAAGTTTAAAAACATTCACAAGGCACTGATATTCCAATAAATGCTGGAAGCTCTCTGACCAGCATATGATAAACTGTACATTAAAAGATCTGGGTATCCCTTCTCATGGTTTCAATATAAATAGCATATTCTTAATAAAGCCTATGCTAGTGTAATGCTTTTGAAGTTTTAGTCAGCTATTATAAACATGGTATTCTAATGTCCTTTAATAAGCACACAGAACAGTCAATAGTACTTCAGGCTCCCCTTTCTCTTACTATTTTATTATATTTGTTAATGTTAATGATTTGCTAAGTTTATTTCTCTTCAACCACAGCCTCTGTTTCTCAAAGTTCCTTAAAAATTACTTAAGTAACAAACGACATTCTGACACAAAGATAAAAGGAAAGATATTTTAGTATATCATTTCCCAGCTGAAGCGTCACACCTCAGCACACACAGCTGTGCCCATAAACGCTCTTCGTGCCGTCATTGCAATACAATGGTGCACACATCCACCCTCTGGCAGAAATAATCTGTGTTTGTAACAGAACATTTGCATTCAGATTCCACGTTTAGTGATCCTTTCCCAGGATTTCTGCTTGCGTTTCTGGTTAAATGCTGTAATTCCTGCATTGTATATCCAGTCTACACAAAAGACAAAATACAGATTTAATCCTTAAAAGAAATTTGGTATAATTAATATCAAAATTAATATTATAAAGAAATAAGTTATGTCCTCTCTGAACCCAGACATCTCTCTCATACATGGTAAGTGGACTTACTGAGCGCATGTGTCAGAAGAGATGAGAAATCCTGTAACTCCAATGTTACAGAAACGTATATAAGCAAAAATCTTTAATTTCCTACATCAGTATAATACTTTAAGGGGAAGTCATCAAAGAGAGGCAAACATGCATAGAATGAAAATAAAGGAAATCTTGATTTAATAATTGATTTTTAATCTCCTTTGCATTTATACTTCACTGATCATAAAAAAAATAAAAATCTCATTTTCACTGCTTGCCATAATCACTGAAACAAACATTAACTTTAAACCAAATTAAAACAGGATCCTGAAGTAGTGAAATAGATAACTTAATATACTAAATAGATACGACTAGATACTAAAGACCATAGAATCTTAGAGCATATTGGGTTTGAAAGGACCTTTAAAGATCATTCAGTCCAACCCCGCTGCAGTGAGCAGGGACAGTGTTACCAGATCAGGTTGCTCAGAGCCCCATCAAGCCCCTCCACCTTGAACATCTCTGGGGATGAGGCCTCTACCACCTCTCTGGGCAACCTGTTCCTGTGATCTGCCACCCTCATACTGAAAAACATTTTCCTAAAATCAAGCCTAAATGTACCCTTTTCTAGTTTAAAACCATTACCTCTCATCCTATCGCTACATGCCTAGTGAACAGCTCTTCCCCAGATTTCTTATAGGCACCTTTCAGGTATTGGCCTTCTCTTCTTCAGGCTGAACAGCCCCAACTCTCTCAGCCTATCTTCATAGGAGAGGTGCTCTAGATAATTTACGCAAGTGGTAAAACGGGTTTACCCAAATGCTCTTTGATTCGAAACTAAGCTGTTGAATAAAGAATTTTCTCTGCGAAAGGTTTATTCCAATTGTGGGTCAGATTTTTAAATGTTTCAGTCCACTGGCCCAAAGCTTTCTACACAGAGGCTGAGCATCATCACCTGCATCTTAAAACAGAATTCCACTGAATAACCAAAAAAACAATAATGAGTATACAGAGCTGGCACCTGCTGAGATTTTTAAATGAGCCACCCTGAGCTAATGCTCTTTGATAACACCACTGCACATTCCTCCCCACCTGGGTGAAGCCCCCACATGTTGCAGCTGGAAGAGGCTGCAGGAGGAGAGCTGCCAAGGGCTCACTGAGAGCAACCCAACAAGAAGTACTTCAACACCAGTGAATCCAGGTAAAAACCTGCCTGGTCACTCCCACAGTATTATCAAACAAGATAAGCTGATTTCAAGCTTTCCTCTAATTCTAAATTTAAGTCTTCTGTTAAAGATTCAGTTTCTGATAATCAGGATGGTAACTGTTCAAAACTTTTTCTTCAAAGATCAAAATCCAAGTTGCCTCAAAGCCAATGCATTACTCTCTTTTTTTAAAAGAAACACACCAAATCAACTTTAAAAGGCAGGTAACTTTAAATAGAAAGTTTTACTTAAAAATATCAGAATTACCACCAATCTTGAATCTTTAAATAAGATTAAATGCTCTACTTCTGCTATACCAATCCTCGAGTTTATAGACTTTTTATTTTTACCTTTTCAAACAATTTGGCAATGCAGGCAGACAAGTGATTTTTCTTAGTTTCCCCTGCTTCCATTGCAGCTGACTCAGGCTCGATTTCAAATGTCTGCAAAATATATTCAGTGTCTGGACTACTAATCCACAGAGATTTCTATTTCAACTTGTTTCCTTGGAAGGTGATGGAATCAATTCTATTACTGTTGTTTTCAGAAAAACTGATAGAAGTTCAAAGACTGCTGTTTCGTTTTAAACAGAGCCAGCCTTTGAAATTCAACTACCTGCCAGTGGTCTCTCTAAAATGCCTTTTTAAGCAGTTCACATAACATAGCAAGTAATAAACATAAGGCAAAACTTTAGTGAGTATGAAAAGATAGGAAAACACCCACATGCCATTACAGCCTGTTTCAACCTACACCTACAATATAAATCAAGCATAAGGTAACAGTAGCTTAACTAATTCTATTAATCTCTGTGAGTAAGCATTTCATTTGGCCATTTTCACATCCTGTAATTATTCCAGAGGAAACGCAGGTTAAAGGTTCAAC
This sequence comes from Mesitornis unicolor, assembly GCF_000695765.1. Classification (NCBI taxonomy): domain Eukaryota; kingdom Metazoa; phylum Chordata; class Aves; order Mesitornithiformes; family Mesitornithidae; genus Mesitornis; species Mesitornis unicolor. The sequence continues at coordinate 21,153 of NW_010177389.1, forward strand.
TAGCACTTAAAATGTCTCCTAAAGCATAATTATATCTACAAGACTTAGCCTGTGGGCAAAACTGAGAAACCTATAACACAAAGCATTTCTTTTTCTCAAACACACTGCGGAGTCCAATTATGCCAAAGAATTTATTTTTTATTATTAACACTCAGGTCTATGCAAAAGTGTATCTCAAAAGGAAAAGCTATCTGCAGCCTGCACAATTTGGGCCATGAAACTTTATTATTCAGTTACAATAAATGCTTAAAACAGAACCATGAGCTCCCTCTTCAAGTTCATCCAATGGAAGCAGCATAAAAGCACAGTCAGTGCTGTTGATTGCTTGATTCAGCAGGGGATCAAAATAGGGGATCATTGCAACAGCACAGGCCTCAAGAGCAGTCCTGTCTGTTCAATGGAAAAAGAGGGTTATGCACAAACACAAAACACCTCTTTACTTTGTAGTGACTCGTTTTTAGAACAGAAACTCAGAAGATGGGACAGGACCCCACAAACTGTGCATGTCAGGATGTACCTGTTCAGATAAATTACACTCTTAGGAAAAAACAAACCTATTCAATCATATTAATTTGCCATTGGATATTTATCAGACATATACATAAGTACTATTTGTTTACCATTATTAACAAGACTTTGATTTTGCTGAGCTACGGCCTCAGATTTTTGATGCGAAAGCATAAATGGGAGGTGTTCGTAATGAAGCTTGTAAGCACAATTTCAAAGTTTGGGTCCTGCAAAACAACTACTTTACTCCTTATTGCAAGTGGTGCAATCAATGGAATCTGGCAAGAAAGTTTTAGTTTAAAAAACAAATCAAAAACTAACAAACAAAATAAACTACAAGTTGAAAAACTCATGAAAGGGACATTAATGTTAAAATAATCCAAGTTCTCAAAGAAGTAAACATTAGAATTAAAGATGTTAATGAATCATGAATTCAGACCTCTTACAGGTATTCAGTGTAATGGCTTTGCTCAATATTACAGAGCAAGCCATCTGTGGAGCCAAGGGGAAAACAAACAAACAAACAAACCCCCAAACAAAAGCCAAAAACCCAAACAGACCCAAAACAGACACCAATTCTCCCATGACCACTGCAAAGCTAAAATTTTTCTTCTCTTCTAAACCTTTTAGTCATTGTTTATCCTATTTTAGATGATACAAAAGTCTAAGAAATCACTGTACCACCATATATGAAAATACTGTAGACAAACATGAAAAGAGGATTTTCATAACATACTACATAGCTACTACGGTGTCAAGCTAAAACTTAAATCCAAACCAAAATGACCATAGGTGTAAAGAATTTTGGTTTACACAAAGTTTTCCATTATTTATTTTTAAAACCATTCCACTGTTTTACTAAAAAGCCCCAAAGCACCCTAACCAGTTTTGACATATTTTTAGAATTTTCCCAATGTTTTCCTTTCATTGGCAATTTTTCTTCAGAGTTGCATTAACCTCTCACTCACCAGCAGAGACAGCCCATGGATTTGTACAGGTATCTGCCAAAGGTGGCAAGCAATAATATACAGGCTACAGAATAAAACCCAAGATGTTTTAAGTTTTGGACACCCTTCCTAACCATTTTGACCTTCCAACATCCAGAGCTACAATGGGATCAGAGAGCATCTTAAAAGGATTCCCCATGCATCTTCTACAAGATAAAAAATAAGACTGTTTTCTATTCAGGAAGATACCTTTTTGCCACTAAAAATAGTTTTCTGATTGTTTCTCACTTAAATTCAGTTTATGTTGATGATATCTAGGGGATGGAGAGGGATTGGAAATAGCAAATGTTGTTTCTCCAGCTTCAGTGTCAGGAAATGCTGCCCATCAGTTCCTGAAGCAAGGTCTCCCTGACCTGTCAGCACTATGGGGCAATCTTACTCCAGGACTGACTGCTCTCACACTGTTCCTGCACTGGACAAGACACTAATCTTTTTCTTAACACGTGGCATCCAGGTCATCTTGTTCTACCTCTGTTTTCCCAAGGAAACTATTCATTGCCGATGTAATCCCAGCACAGCAATACAGCATGGGATCCTGTCCCATATGTAGGTCTGGCTTTTCAGTTCCTTCTTCTTCAGTATCGTAGTGTTCCCCTAGACTGGAAACAGGCATCAACTCTCTGTGTCAGTAATCCTTTTATTCTGATGGTAAAATTTGCCATCTTTCATGAGTGACAGGTGAAAGGCATTTTTCTTGCTGGCATGAGTCAAGTTCTGTTGGTTTTCAGCAG
>NW_010177389.1:23428-34543 GCF_000695765.1 Mesitornis unicolor
ATTAGCTTTAAGCATCAGATTTGCCTATGGTAGGCTCAAGATTTCCCTTCCTCTTTAAATTCTAGCACTAGTGAGTTGCTACACTCTACACAGAGCCACGTTACTGTTGGCGAACACTGGCAAGTCCATTCCAAGCATTCGCTGCTTGGTTTTCCCTCCTGGGCACTGCAAGAGGTCATACTGAAAGTTTGCAAGGGATGAGCTGAAGTCAGTGCAGATGTGAATTATTCAAGCGCTCCAAACTTGTCCCTTCTCAAACATCAGTCACTTAATGCATCTGAAGTTAAGGTGTATTTTTTAAAAGAAAGGCACATGGTAAGAAGACAGAGAGGTTTATATGGAATCAGGGTGGATTCAGAAATCTGTAGAAACGGGCCTTATTCAGCATGCAAGAAATGCTATTTTTCTTAAAGGCATCTGCAAGACTGGCACAAGAAAAATAGCGTTCAATCGATATATTAGAATATCAGTGCAAAATTCAGAAGACTACAATCAATTAAACACTAAAGTGAGACATTTATTAAAAACAATATTAAAACATATTCATAGTCAAATATAAATTTTGCTTTTTGTTGAAGGAAAGTATGACAACATGCACCTGCTGTTTACAACCACTGCTAACGAAAAGATGCCAACACAAACCAACACGTGAACTCTCCGTGCTGCTCAGTAGAAAGAAACGGTGGCCTTGATTCAGCAAGCACCTACTTTTGCTGGAACGTTACCCACCTTGAAAGTTCAAAGGAATGCCTCACCCAAAATGAGCCGTCAGCCTACCATAACATTTCAACACTTGAGGCTAAAAGAGTACCTAAAAGAAGCCACACCAGCACTGTATACTTTGTGAAGAAGTGTGATGTGCACTTTCAGATGGAGAATCAAGTTCCTCATTATTTTTGTCACTTATGGCCTGTCATAGCTCAGTCAGTAGAGCAGCTATCGGCCACGCGATTTCTATAGCTGCAATTGGTGGACAGAGATTCAACTGAAGGGCTATTCGTTTATAAAAGATGCTTGCTACTCTTGGGCAAGGCATGCAGTCTCTCAGTAGAAACAACTACTTCAGCTTTCTCTACAAGAGTCCTGCCTAGCAGGACAAGTATAAAACAGCACCAACTTACTACATATCCAGTGTGTCCAATAATTACGTTCCCCAAGAACAGCACTCTGTCACAGGCTACTGCTCAACCTATTTGTGCAATGTGAAACAAAGAGAGTAACCAGCTGGGCTATCCAGTTTCCATTCCAATTCCAATTATTGCCAGGATGGAAAGAGGAGGTAAATGAAACACTTAGATGTAGTTATGAGTGCTTTGGAAATGTAAATTTATCTAGAAGTATCAAACCTCAAACCCCAATAAGTGGTCTTCCCCAAAAAACAGAGAATTCCCAAAAAGCAAGAAAATCAGCAGCTCTTCTCACTAGAACCTCATCTCCAACCTGGCAGTAGGTACAAAGCAGCCCTGGCCACCTGCAGCCAGCCTCCATGCACACCGGTGCTCTGCCCTCGCCACCACCCCACCTTGGCAGCCACAGCCCCTCTGGTTACCAGAGCCACTCCTGATGTAAACCCATGAAGGTCTTTGCGCTCTACAGAGATTAGTTAAGTATTAGCGTTTTCAAAATGCATTTGGTTGAGAATGGAAAACAGACACCTGCTAGACCTGTTCACCTCCACTTCTCTTAAATCCCCAATCACTGGTAAGATATTCAGAATCTTAAAACATATGGGTGTTTTTCAGACATCTTATGTATAACCTGCAATTATAAAGCCAGGTTTCATAAGGTAATTTTATGGATCGAATAAAGGCAAGCATCTGGTATCTTCTTAGATTTCATTTTACAGAAGAGACCTGCTCATCTGTAAGAGTATTTCCCGTCATTTTGTTCTTTGCAGAGCAGTTAAGTATATATTGGTTTGATTTACGGAGTACCTTCCAGTTACAGTGTTACCTCATCACACAGAGATTCAAACCCCATGTATCTGAGCCTACAATCTTTTATTGTATTCTTACACTGCTGAAACTCCACTACAAAGAAAATCAGGCCAGATATTGCTACATGGACGTGCAGTAGAGTGACACCGGTAAGATTTTTCTAAGAAACAGAAACAGCAAAGGCCTTATCTGATTGTCATCTATGATTGTCAGGCTGAAGTATTCCGCGTTTGAGAACAATTTGCATGGTTTTGGCCACTTCTCACACTGCGCACACAGAACATTTCAGAACCACAAACACAAAAATCACTGTAATCTATTTTTTTTATAATTCCTCACGCTTTAAAATGGATTTCTTGTTTTCCGTCACATTGTGTAAATGCATACATACACCTAAGTGATACGGAGTTGTGAACGAACAAGTAAGTACTTCATTTTTAAAACCTCAGTTTGCCTTGCCTTCACCTGTTAATGCTGCGAAGTGAAAAAAAGACTCAGTATCTGTCTACTGAAGCTAAAATATTCATCATACACTCCAGAACGTATCACGACACTAAGCACACTGTATTTCAAGCAAATAAATCAAAGGCATAATACTTTATTTTTTAACTGAATCAATTAGTATTTCTGAATAAGAATGTGCCTTCTATGGCAGGTGAAGGGACAACTTGGCTGTTGCTATTAGCTCACCTTCCGGTTGTAACTTCCAGATACCACACCATATGATTTGAAATGATCCTCAGTAAGTTACTGTCAATTTGCCATTTACACTGGTGTCATTAGTGTACATTTTCAGTTCTAATTCAGATGTACAAGGATTTTCATGTAACAATTATGAGAGTAAATAGGCTACTGATATTAATTATGAAGGTAATTATTATTTTAATTAGCATTAACATTATATTAAATGTAATTATTATGAGAGCAATTACTAGTACTAGTACTACTGGTCCTTGCCACTCCAGAGGCTAGACCTGATTTTATGTTACGCAAATGCTATATTTGCTGCTTATTTCTCACCTTCATAACAGTTGCTTTTTCTAAAGACTGGAGGTTCAACAGCTAAATTTGAAACATTTGGCCCCATTGTTTTTACTCACCTGGATGAATAAATCCTGACTCCACAGAGAACAGAAGAATTCTTTTTCTTTATTATCAACTTCCTCTGTGATACAGAAAGTCCTTTTTAAAATACTGCCAGGTACTAAAGAAAGGTTTAGCATTTTCTTAAAACAGGAAGACTTGCAGTAGGAGATGAGCTCCCCATTATCCATCTGTTTCCAGCTGTTTTCACTTATATTACCAAAGTTTCCAGATGTCATGCTCTTCATCTTTTGTCCCTGTGGAACGATAAACTATATTCCTTTTGCAAGCTCTTTATATCTACCCTTATAGTTAAACTTTAGAAGTAATTTTTAAAAGAGAAATGTGTTAAATTCTTATTTTCTGTAGAGGTTCCCAAGACCAGCATTCACCAATTCCCTCTCGCAAACTACCTGACAGGGAAAGAAAAGAATGGAGTGCACTTCTGGGTGCAGGGATGTGGGATCTGGGGGCAGCAGCACAGGGTTAAGTTAGCTGGAAATAAACCTCGAGGTAGCCTTGCCTCCAGTGAGCCATTTATATATATTGAGAGAGGGAGAAGCAAAGAACAAAACCAATGCCAGACCTGCAGGTGTGCTAACAAATTAAAACTGGAGCAGGAAAAGAAAAAAATCTGCTATATCCTTTCAACCTCTGCTTCACCTCAGCGATCTCTACGATGCAACCTTCATTCTAAGGAGATCTGAACACAATCTTACCCATAAACATGCAGCAGACGCCTATAGAGGTTGGTGTGGCCCTGCAGCTGCCCCTAACCAGTACCAGTCAGCACCAATTACAGGAGCCCCAAAACTGTCCCAAGCTATGAAAATACGGGAGAAAGTGAAAGAACTGGTTCCTTGCTTGACCACAAACACTAACACGAAAATAGACATTGCCTGCAACTACAAAGTAGCTTAGTTGCACAAAAAGTTTTTAACAGTACGTGGTACTGTCTTTTGGTTTCTCAGGAAAGCATCAAAGAGACTGATTCAAATAAATAATCTGTGTTTCCCTACCTATTTGATTTCTCTTGGTATGAGTTACTCTAATGGAATGGAGTTTTTCTAATGCAATTTGTGAGGCTGTTGTGTGGTCTGCATCAAAAAAGTCAGAAACATAAATGTGTTCTTAGATCTCCAAATAGTATTTTATCTTTGTACATGTTCCACTTGCCATTTTCCCTATCTAGTAAAAATGCTGCTCTTTCCTCTATGAACAACAGAAATTTTTATGTTATGTTACCAAGTTCATTAAAACTAAAAGGAGGAAGAAATTGAGTCATGTAGGCCAGGTGTTAATATTTTAAATACCCTATATAGAGCTTTCTACAGAAACTGCACAGTATACCATTAAATAAAAAGGTATTTAGAGTGTTTTTTTAATATATATACACTACACAAGCCATGCTGTAGCTATGAAAAGGTTCATGTTACAAGCCCTGATTTTCAGGATTAAATAAATAAATAAATAAAAAATTAAAGCTTGTATGCTCTGTATTTGCAAAATGGAACAGTGAACTTTTATGACTGCAATCATTTTGTTTGCCTGAGAAAAAGACCAAGCAAATGGAAAGATCACACCCAAGTCTTGTACTCATCACAGATACAAACTCTGAAGTGTAGAGCAACCTCACAGACACCAAGCAGTCAGGCAAGCCCACACATTCGTAGCGGGAAATAAGAAGGGTTTTGAGACATGCTTTAAGCACTGATAGTCAGTACACTGCTCAGACATAGAAATTCAAGATCTTGCGAAACACAGGACTCCACAGCATCGTCCTGGCAGAAAACGTCTTCAGTTAGGAGTTTAGCTCAAACATGCTGCTTCATAACCCAGACACCTCTAGAACAAGGCTTATGTCATGTATACTATGTGGATAGATTTTACTGCCTTATTGCTTCTCTTTTGTGATTAAGCCTCTAATACTGTAACAAGAATTTAACCCTTTTGCTTTACGAGAAGCAAGCTGCTAGCTGTTCTTTTAAAAATTGCTTGGTAACTGAAGTCCTGCTGAGCAAGCAGTGAGCACTTTGCCTAAGGCAATAAATCTAAAACCTGTTATGGCAAACCAATGCTGGCAATCCTCTGCAGGCTTAGGATCTGAGAGTTTGGGACATGTTTCCTACCCAGCTCCGAAAGGCAGTTTGCAGATTGGTATTATCAGCTCACAAAATTAGTAGAAATAGACCTGCATGGGATGACTATCTGGAAGACCGTGCCAACCTACAGCAATCTTGCCTCCCTGTATAAGTCTAATCTATTCAGATAGTTCCCCAACAGCCATCTTCGCGGATAGAAATAAAAAGTAGCCTTTTATAACCCAATGAGAACTCCCCTGGTTTTGGCAGCTCCTGAGCCTTTGTCCTGTGGACAAAACCCCCATGGCTGGCTCTGCGAGGGCTCAAGCCAGATCTCCTGCAGTTAAAGAGATGTCCTGCAATAACCCTGCACTGGAGTGGCTTATCTTGAGTAGGTTTTTCCCACGTTTTCTTATTCAACTATACATTTAGCATACACATATGGTATCATTCACATATACACTGTATGCTTTGTATACTTACAGTATGTAAAGCATACATGTAGTAAACACATTTTTGGCCATGAAACAGATAGCAGGAGTGGCTCCAGCAGAGTTTGACTGGTCTCACTAACTTCTCTCTGGTTTGCTGCAGCAATCCCAGGCCAGATAACGAACTGTCCATTTATATGAGGTAAATCCAGCTCTTGGCCTTAAATACAACTCATATAGCGAGATTTTTTTTTTCCCCTGTCAGCAACCAAAGCTCTCTAAAGCTATGCATGCTCGCTTTGAGGGGGCCAAGAAGATCAGAAAACTGCTGTTAATACAAAAGACACCCCTGCAGTCAATTCAGACCCTTGTAACTTCATTCCACACTTGCTAAACCTTTTCACCGAACCTTATTAGAAACAGAGCTCCCTTTGCACAAGGGGGAATTAGAGGGTTTCTGCAATGCGTTCACACCACGACAAGCTGTACTAGAGCAGCTATGTGCTGGAGTGTTTTCCACGGCCTTTATATTAAAAGCAACTCACTTTACAGGTCAACACTCTGGCAAGCTCTCTCCTTGGCGAGACTTGCAGCTTCCACAGTGGCAGAGTGAAGTAGCCACAGCTGTACCAGCTGTATGTTTAATGCCGAGCACAGGTTCCCAGCAGCTTAAATAATATGAGTTCAGTGTAGCAGTCAAGATTACGCATTAAGCAACCCTGAGCAAAACAGGAGCAATTAGAGAGCAGCTAGGGAGTGCTCAAATGTGTAACCAGATACTCTCTCAGCCAATACATATCAATACAGCGTATAAAAACATGGTCAAGCACCACAGCTCCCTCCCTCCGAGTGTTACAGTTGGGTGGTCTTGCAATGAAAAGTACATGTTGAATCACATCTTGTCCACTCATAAAGACAGCCAGCCTTAAACTGGCTCCCAACACTTGGAAAGTGCTCCAATCAATGCTGCTAGTAACTTGAGCAACCCCAGAGAGGACTTTTCTGGACAAGGTGATGGCTGACCATGACTTTTCATAGGAAAGCGGCACTGGAAGGAACCTCCTGAGTGACAGGTCTAATGCACCATTTCCTCCTTTCACACCAAAAGGAAAAACAAGGCTTTCTCCATACGTAACTGTGGAACACTCTGTACCTACACATCTACACCTTGACAGCTGTGCTGCTAATAACATCGCACATTTTTTGCTGTCAGGTAACATGAAGCACTACTAACAACTGAACTACTGCAATAAGGGCTCCAAATCATCGAGTCATCGTAAAAAAACCTGCACCAATTCACAGGTCTTAAAGAAAAAGATGAGAATAAATATATTCAGGTACAGGCAGACAAAATTCCTCAGTGATGAAAAACAAACACTGGCTAACAGAACGGCAAGTACCAAGTAATTTTTTTATTATTTTCTTTCTTACATCCACCACATTACCAGAAAAAAAAACAACTTTAAAAACACAGATGGTTGAATATGCAAAGCAACTGCTTCCTAAAATACTTTATAACAGCACAAAAAAGGCAGCATGGGAAAGGTAGCAAGGGAAGTCAGGCAAGGATTGGAAGACTGTGCAGGAAGCTGGAAAAAGTATAAAGGAGGTGACAGTAAAACACAGAGGCATGGAGATGAAATGCATGTAGGGGAGAAGGGAAACAGGAAGGACAGTAACAGTTCTGATGGGCTGGAACATCAGACACATGAAAGGAAAAACTCCACATGCAAGATTAAGGCATCTGTTTTCTTCCTCCTATACTAAAGGAATGTCAAGAAGCAACAGATTGAACAAAAGTCAAAACTTAGTTGAAAGCCACGGAGGAAAATGGTCATTGTTCTGCCAAATGACTCCTCACCCCACAATTTTAAATTTCTGGGAAAAGAACGTTACTTTTACTGTCAATTGGCTTCTGCTTTTTATGGCTTCTTGGGTAATATTAACAGGCCAGCGAATTCTACAAGCAGTTTTAAAGAACATTTACCAGACTGTTTCCAAGATTTCTGGAGAACGTGAATTACCAACTATGTGTTTTTAATTTACAAATATAAAGCAAAAACTTATATTTTCTTCTTTGAGATTAGTTAATGGACGTGAAAACAAACACAGCCAATGTGGCAGTAGAATTCAATAGAATTTAATAAGATCAAGTTAGGACAAGATCATTTACATCCCAGAGCTCTGGAAACACTGGCACATGAAGCAGGAGGCGTTTAAGAAAATATTTTAATATGTCTCCGATGTTGAGGGTGGTGCCACCTGATTGGAAAATAGCAAATATAATACCCATAACTTGAGAGAGAAAAAATGCAATCTGGGCAGAGAAAGTCCAGTTTTTCTAATCCCAGAAGAATGCAAGGTGTTAGGACAATTACTCAGAGGGGGGGGGAAATGTCAAAGAGATGGAAGTAAACAGAGGAATACACTTTTATCTGCATTTCCAAAAAACTTGAATGCCAGACTAACTACTTAATTTTTGTTTTAATGTGAGCATCTCTGGTAGACATCATTTATCCAGCCTTCAATAAAGACTATGATAGTGTGACATATAAAGAAATCATTAGTGAGCTCGGAAACAAAGGAGAAACTTCAAGTACATGTTAGCACTATGAACAAACTGACCAGCTTATGGAGTTTTAAAAAGGGAAAGCATGCACCATGAGATTATTAGTGTACTTCCACAAACATTTGTTTGGAAAGTCATTTTATTTAGTGCTTTTACCAAAGAACTTAGCAAGAAAAAAACCAAACAAACAAACAACAAACCCAGCAGTACCCTATTAAAAACAGCTTCTAACCTTAAGTTAGGAGATACAACCAATACCTACAGAGACCGTAGAGATGTCATGCAGCATTTAATGGGTAACTTTGGGATACCGAAGCATGAAGTTCTGTTGCATAGAATAGCAGGCTACATGCACGGAAGCACCAGAAAATGAAGCTATTTATCAACTGGAAAAGTTCAAGGAGGGACAATACCTGGTTGACAATAGTCATTGATAACAGATTGACCATGACCTGAACAATCCCTCTGCAGTCAATTTTGGCTTAAATCAACACAGGGTGGAGGTTACACATGAGGATGAACCCTTGGTCTCATTGTGGTGCTCTCCTGGCTCCCCCTGACTTGGCCCAGCTGGTGGGGAGGGGGGGGACAGCCATGGCCCTCCAGTCAGGGCAAGGGTGCATCTATGAGGAGGCTCCGTAACACCTGCCTACTGTGAGACCAAGACCATATCCCCTGAATAAGCAAGCAGTGAAAATCCTTCTTACCGACTTTAACATTCAGCAGCCTGACACATATCTCAACCTGTTTCACAGAATCACAGAATTGTTCGGTTGGAAAAGACCTCTGAGATCATCACGTCCAACCGCTCCTGTCTACCCGCTAAACCATATCCCTAAGTACCTCATCTACCTGCTCTTTAAATACATCCAGGGATGGTGACTCCCCCACCTCTCTGGGCAGCCTGTTCCAGCTTCTGACGACCCTCTCAGTAAAGAACTTCCTCCTTATCTCTAACCTGAACCTCCCTTGGCACAGCTTGGTGCCGTTTCCCCTTGTTCTATCCCCCATCACCTGGGAGAAGAGACCAGCACCCACCTCTCTACAACCTCCCTTGAGGTAGTTGTAGGTGGTGATGAGGTCTCCCCTCAGCCTTCTCTTCTCCAGGCTAAACAACCCCAGTTCCCTCAGCCGCTCCTCATAAGGCTTGTTCTCCAGACCCCTCACCATCCTTGTGGCTCTTCTCTGAACACGCTCCAGAATCTCAACATCCTTCTTATAGTGAGGGGCCCAGAACTGAACACAGTAGTGCAGGTGAGGCCTCACCAGTGCCAAGTACAGGGGGATAATCACCTCCCTGGACCTGCTGGTCACACTGTTTTTGATACAGGCCAAGATGCCATTGGCTTTTCTGGCCATGTGGGCACAGTGCTGGCTCATGTTAAGCCGACCGTCAACCAACACCCCCAGGTCCTTCTCCTCCAGGCAGCTTTCCAGCCACTCCTCTCCAAGCCTGCAGCGCTGCACCGGGTTGTTGTTTCCCAAGTGCAGGACCCGGCATTTGGCCATATTAAACCTCAGCCCATCGGTTCAGCCTGTCCAAATGTCTTTGGAGGGCTTCTCTGCCTTCTAGCAGATCAACACTTCCCCCCAGCTTGGTGTCGTCTGCGAACTTGCTGAGGGTACATTCAATCCCCTCATCAAGGTCATTTATGAAGAGATTGAACAGGACTGGACCCAGCACTGAGCCCTGGGGAACACCACTTTCAATCAAGACAGTTCTGCCTGGTTTTACTCTGTTGTTCATTTGTGGAAGTTACTCACATTTCTTTCTGTTCAAAACCACAGCAGACCACTAATCCAATACATCCTAGCTTTCTTTTCCCAAACACTCCCCATTTCAGTCCTCAAAAATACTGGCATTGCTTTAAGCACAGCCTTGAGCTGGACTAGGGATACTTTAGTAACACTCATGTTTTATAAAGCTAGGCTATGCAGAGCATTCACTTACATAAATAAATATACAAGATGTAAATATTTTTTTTATATTTGCATTAAAAATTTTGCTTTCAATAGACAATTTCTTGGGCTCCAATTTGGACTAAACAGAACTGAAAGCAGACTTGGCAGAGCAACTAAATGTTCTTCATAAAAAATGGAAAGTAAGAACATACTTGTAATTCTTTTACTTCCTTTCAGCTCTTGTCTATAACCAGCTTATTAAGTACTTTTGCAGTTGCCCCAAAAGGAAAAGTAATTTAAACGACAGACTGAAAAATCTATTTCAATATATAGTTCTCATAAATGTCTCTTTGATCTGTTTTATTGCACTTTTTTTTTTTTTTGAGCTTTAAGGTCTACTGTTAAAAGAAAAAACAACACGCAAACAAAATCCTTCTGAGATTATACACAAATGCTCAAAGTGGGAGAAAGTGCTTCCATGCTTGAAGTTTCTAATACTTTATATCCATCTAACAAACATCAGGAGAGAAGTGTGACAAACCCTGAGAATAATCTACTTTAGGAAGGACACATGGTCAGTGGATGAACAAGATAAAGGCAAAAAACCAACCAACATAACATGAAAGTCAAAAAAAAGAAAGAAGGGGTAGGAAACCCCTAAGATTTCATTTTCAAAAGGCAGTGTTAAAAACAAAAACAAACAACAAACAACCCAAAATGTCAAAAGTGAGAATAAAAGAAACAATAAAGTTACCACCTCAAAGATTTCCAAGTTCAGTCCCGTCGTGGATGGGTTCGAGATCGTATTCCACTCACTTGACTGACTTCAGCTGAAAAGTCCTCAAGCATCACATTGTAGGCACCACAACTACCTGACAACTGTCGATGGTGCAGCAGAGAGGTGTTACTGGACAATCATGGCACCGGTAAATTGGTGCCTGATGCTTGATACTAACATCAACACACCACCTTCCCTGAACAGAGTTGGGCTGGGCTCTTAGGTTATGGCATGCAGCTAAATACTGTACACTGAGGGGAAAATATATGCCCAGGAGTGGAAAATTTAAGGCTAATTCTCAACCAGGGCTGCAGCAGGTGTGGCAGAATGCACT
>NW_010177389.1:34574-56232 GCF_000695765.1 Mesitornis unicolor
TCCTGAGCATGAAGGAAATCGATGTGAAAAGGCAAAAAAAGTCTTCGTTCTTCCCTTCTGCTTTGGAAGAATGGGGCCTTCAAATGGTTCCTCATTAACTTTCCCAGTCTGTGTTTGCTTTTTCCATGAAAACTCAAGAGAAAGGGAAGCATGTAGTGGTAACTGACCTGTAAGTTTATATATTACTTGAGAGGAATTCCATCCCCTCCTGTACCCTGGGTATTTCCAGAGGTACCGAACACTCTTATTTCACATCTCCTTATTCCTCCTCTTGGACGCAGGTGCAATCACTGCATCCAAGTGAAAAGGTCTCAAGACCTTTTTCTGTTGCCAAGACCTCCATCACCTCATCATTATCAGAAGTAAGGCCCAACACAAGGAGTCAAGCACCCTGTAGATGCAAATACAATGTTCATGTGAAACATCATTTTCCCCTGGACAATGCTACAAGCCTACCAAAAGGAGCTTAAGCTCTTCTGCTTACAGAGCTTCTTTCAGGGTGATGCTATGCAGGTGATGCTCGAACTGTGGTTCACAGCTCCCCTTCCAACAGGTGCTTACCTCCCCATGCACTAGATAATACAATTCCTTCAAAATGTCATCAAACATTAATCTTTTTTAAAAAAAGAAATCCATCTCTAGAATTTATAAGCTAAACATATTAGAGATAGATTTCCCCTTCCAAGCCACTGCAAAGTTAAAAGCTGTGACCTTGCAAATGTGATAGCCCTTGGACTTACAAGCCTGACTGAAAACACAAGAAAAATCATAAAAAAATTGCAGGCAAAATCTGCCTAAGAAATGCTGTCGAAAATGCTACTGAACAAAAAAAATAAAAATTACATAGCACTCCCTTGTACTTACTGCCTCTATGATTTAACCAAAACCAAAAATTATACTCCATACATGAAAATGCTTATTATGGATTTTAGTCAGCCACATTACTGTGTGGATCTACCACAACTTAAGATCTCAGGGCTTAAAGAAGGCTCAAAAACATTTCTGCTGCTTTCCCTAAGCCAGAAAAATGAACATAAACTGATGGAGAAGTAATAGCTTTGAAGAAAAGTTCACTTTTTACAAGACAATTTGTTCCTCCTCTGAAGTTTGTACTGTGAAAAATCAGCAGAGTGGTTCTGCCCTTGAAACATTTGCAGTTTGACCAATTTTGGAGTCATTCACAAATGCTGAGCTAGAAGCGAGTGCCACAGAAAGGTAGGAAAACTGCTCTATGCAGGGTGCAGGGAGTATTTTTAACCTTAACATTAATTCTCAAATCACCTGGAAAAAAAAAACTGTAGGATGCCTGGCTAGTACTACAGCTCAGAGGACTTAAAATATTAGACAAATACTATATATTAGACAAATGCTATATATTAGACAGTCACCAGTAAGACTGGATTCACTTTGTCAGGTACTCCAGTGTCCTGTCAGTCGTATCCATCTAATTACTGACTGAATGAATAAATAGCAGAGACCAAACCACAGATTATTCATGGTCAGGAAGAACTAAGAAGTTCATGTTTAGGCTTTATTGCTTGTATGATCTTGCCTAAACAATTCCTCTACCGTTCACACTTTGCCCTATACACTCATTTTTAAACAAATTGCAAAGCCTAAACATTATTTAAAAATCCAAAGAAGCCAAATGCAAAAAGTTTTTCAACAATTGAGTGCTTTACATTCAAAGAGTCACCCTACCTATGTAATATCCTGGCCACCAGTTTTCATGTGGATGGATTTCTCCAAGTTGTTACAATGATCCAAAAAGCTTATCATAATTTGGCTCACAGATACAGTTATGCTTCAGAAGGTGATGCTACACACAAGCAAGGAAAGAGATGAGTGATACAGGGAACCAACCACCTGTATCTCGCAGCAAGCCTGGAGGCAAGCTGAGCGTTGCAGCACGTGGAACGGATGGGGCTTGGCAGAGCCATGAATGAAGCAAGAGAACAACGTGGCTCAAGAACACAGTGAAAGCCAGATTTAGCTCATCATTTAGCAAAACAGAGTAACAATTTGCAGCAAGACAGACAAACGGGACGAGACAACAACCAAGACAGCAGGTCACCTTTTTTTTCAAATGGGAAATGTAAACCCCGTACAGAAAAACCATATGCGGACAAAATAATTCTCACAATAGCACAGTGTAATAAGCTGGAAAGTTGTAACAGTTTTGGGTTATGGTTTTTGTTTGGTTTTTGTTTGTTTTTTAAATAGAAATTATTATGACATTACTCTTCACTAAGGACCATGCCACTTTACCTTCATTCCTAAGATTCAGAAATCCTTCTAGTTAGGAACAAATAGAGGGGTAAAAATTATGTTGCCATCAGCCTTGGTAACTTTTCCAATATCTTTAGCATAAAACTAGAATTTGGCTTCACAAAAATTAATACTTCAGTCTTACATAAATTGTTTTGCTTAACTTATATACATTCAAATAAAGGAGCGCAAGCTTTATGTACTTTCAGGTATATAAATATGTATGTTTTAGCTGACAGTAAAATAAACCATCTTACATTATCTTGAAGAAAAAAGTTGCAATAAAGGCTTGTTCATGAATTCAAAGGGGCATATTTTCAGCAAAACTGTGAAAATAAATTCTTCTTGAGCAAGAAGGTAACAAAATTTAATTGCCAAAACGGCACAACTGATGATCCATAAGTCAGCATGTGCTTGATCAGTTACACACTTCCAACAGGCATATTTCAGTTACATTCAGGAGCATTGATCAATATCCTAGTTAATCTTTTAGTCATCTGCTGATGACTATTTTAGGGCAATCTAAAAGTTGTCCTTCAGCTGAATTCCACCAGATCAATGCAAAGCACATCCAGAATACAAATCCGATGCTTCAGTCTGTACAGCCAACTTCAGGTTTGCTAACCCTCAAATTCTCACTTAAATCAAAGTTAATAACTACAACAAATTGTTCCGTACATCTAGGTAACTAAAATGTATTATGTCCATTTTTTTTCTTAAGATAATACCATCCTTACTTTAAAAAATGGAAACAAGAAGCATAACTGCAACTGGTCATACATGAAGAAATATGTCAAGAATCCAATTCCATCACAGCTATACAAATAACTGAACTATGTGCCTGTCCATATCCATTTCACTAAACTTTATATCAAAATTAATTGATACTAGAAGCAAATAGGAACAACGTGAAGATGGGTTATTCCCAGGCACCCAGCATTGGTTCAGCCTTCACACATACACTGATCTTGGACTAAAAGTAGTTTGACACTGAGTACTTTTCGACTGAAAGATGTATGAGTCAGCAGCAGCAGCTCAGGAGGAAGAGTGAACCACCATGGAGTCACTCTCCTTAAGGAAAAAGCAAAGGCGTTTGGAGCATGGTAGGCAGGGTAAGAACAGGACTATGATCCCAGAGAAAGAAACATTTGTACTACTCACACAAATTCAGAAGTGAATAAAACAATGTAAAAAAAACCCTAAACTGACTCCTCCTTATAACTACAAAAGCGTCCTTTATGGTGGAAAACAAGGAGAGACTGCTTTTCACTGTTTCTAAGGGCATCTTTGAAAAACTTTGGCTTTGATACGGGTTCAACCAGTGTTGAACAAACTGAAAAAAGGGAGAACAACCTACCCCAGTGCCAGGAGCCCTGTATTCCAGTCAAGTCAATCTGATGCATAGGTGACACCTGGTGAAAGCCTCAGGTAGCTGTTGACCCGTCCAGTTTGGAAACCCTTCTGCACCTGAATGTTACAGAGGCACAGCCCATACTCCTCACCTCCTATTCAGTGTATCTCCCACACTGCATGATCCAGCACTGAGCAACACCATCACCTTTCTCAAAAGTTTTCCACTGAACTGCTCCTCAGACGGTTATTTCTACCTTACTCATGGCTCTTTTACGCCACAACAGCACAAGCAGGCCTGCAGGAGATGGGACCTGACCTCATCTGGCTACAGCTGTCTGAAGCACCCAGAGGGTAAGGAGAGCTCTCCAGCCCTCACAGAAGGCACCAAACACCAAGAGTCATGCCAGGGAGAATGCCAGGGGTGAGATACCATTTCCAGCTGTGGGGGATGTGGATTTGCAATGCTTGAAGAGCAGTTAGCCAGCAAAATAAAGGTTTGGTTTAAAAGCACTGGCATGCCTGAAGAAGCTGATGAGTTGTTTTGATGCTCACAGATTTCTGCAGGGCCAAGACCTGTCAAAACAATTCCAGCCTTTGTATGAACTCCCAGAAAAACCAGAAAATTCAGGTTAGATTTAAGTCATGTTCAATACTCTTGCTATAGCAAAGTACCGACAACAACTAATTCTCCATTCCCAGATTTTAGTAAAGGAACTACATGGGGAGAAAAAGCAATCAGTGATAACTCAAAAGCATTTTGTTTCATCTGATATCAGTGTGCTTAACACACAATCTAAAGTGAAGTTTCTCAAACAATCCTTTATAACGCTAAGCCCCATAATAAACACTTACTAAAGTGAACAAAAAAGCTGGCAATTGACAATTTTTTTAAAACGAACAATTTACAGTGGAAAAGAAACAGAAAGTACATAAGGTTTTTTTAAATGCTATTAAGTCTCTTCATGAATATAACATATAGCATGTTCAGCATACTCTCAAAGCACAGAAAAAAAATAAGACAAATAAGAAATCTTCTTCACCCCCAGGAGAGGGGCTACATCACTTTGTGGGGGAAAGTGTTATTTTTCAGTAGCTCGTATGCACGTAGTAATTTTGAAACGCGCTGACACGTCACACGCTATGCCAGACAAGTGGCTTGGCTGTTGCCGCTTGCACCGAATGCGAGATTTGCTGAACGTAAACATACGTATCAGTGCTTCTATAGCTTGAGATCGCAGAAAGTTGATGTTGAGAGTCCCAACTGACTGGATTAATATTGTCTGCGGCCAAGCATAACACCGCTTTAGAGCCTCACACTCTATCAAGGGAGAAATTCTAATTGGATCTAACAAAGGGCTCACTGCTGAAGCACACGTGTTAGAAAATAGTTTCCACATCACATAAACCGTACTACTAAGGAGGATTATAAAAGGACATATTTTCAGAGCTCTGGAATAACGACACATTATATTACATACATTGCTTTCAAGTATGCTGCTTTCAGGAAACTATCATCTAAGTTATGAATAATGCATTTACTCGGGTACCAGCAGGTATGGTGATCAGGTCTGGATTCAGACACCACTGCTGTTATTCATTTGTAAAATGCAGCCCAGGATGCGGTTGGCCTTCTGGGCTGGAAGGGCACATTGGTGGTTCATGTTGAGTTTTTCATCGACCAACACCCCGAAGTCCTCCTCCTCAGGACTGCTCTCGAGCCATTCACCACCCAACCTGTATTTGTGCTTGGGATTGCCCCTACCCAGATGCAGGACCTTGCACTTGGCCTTGTTGAACATCATGAGGTTGGCATGGGCCCACCTCTCCAGCCTGTCCAGGTCCCTCCGGATGGCATCCCTTCCTTTCAGTGCGTCCACTGCACCACCCAGCTTGGTGTCATCAAATATAATAAAAAAGATAATGAACAAGGACTTCACTGGCAGGTAAGGTGTGAGAGTCTAAGCTCTTATATTAACTACTAGACTTAGTAACCTCTCTTCAGGTGAATTACAAACTCACTTTATTTCTCTAAACTTCAAAGGAGTAATAATCCCCATATTCATGGGGAAACCACATTAACTAATAGCTCATAAAGCATAACAATTATTTTAAAAGCTTCTCTCTTCTGTAACCCTGAAACAAGACGATTGCACTTTAGATTTCAACCAAATCTCCACCTTCATCTGTGTTCTCAAGCCACCTCAGAAGCTGGTGAGGCTGTGACTCATCCACACCCCTGAGCTTGGGGCTGCTGTCATCTGGTGTTGGAGGGGCTGCAATACCGAACCAGCCCAGGACTCCCCAAGAATGTTACACAGGCAGTGCTAAGCCGTTCCTACCAACCTTCTGAGTGGGAGTTGACTTATTTTGTCTAGGAGTTTCTTGTTTTGCTTTGAAAACAAAGACTTCCTTGGACTTTGCAAACAGAGACAGAGGCACAGGGGTGGCAAGACAAGTTTTTGGCTTGCCAAATGAAATTATGGTCCTATTAAAAAACAAGCAAGCACCTAATGAGAGCCCGATGACACAATGTAAACATCTTTGTTTCCTTCTGTAGATTAAAGGCAGTTCATAAGTGAACTCTGAAAGATAGCAAGGAAAAAAAAAAGATACATCTCCACCTCACGCACATTTAAAACCTAATAATTTTAAACTTTTCCACTGCTGACTTTTTTTAAATAGACAAAAATCCTCTAGAAAGGATCATAGAGAAAGGCAATATAAATATCAGTGCATGTTCTAAAGAAATAAGTGAGCTGTGTTCAGGGCAACGTGGAAGCACTCAAACCAGCACCAACATTTATCAAGTACTTTACTCATTTCTCCCTTTGATACTCGAGCGTTATTTTTCCTATAAGTCCTCGTAAACTTTGAAGTTTAGCACAAGATCTTGAAAGAAATATAGAGTCTAACCAGCTGCTAAGTATGATTCTATAGCTAGTGATTTCTATGTATATTATACAGAGAGCATAAAAGGGAATATGTTGAGCAATGTAAAACGCCAACAGTGAAACTCTTTGAAAACTTATACTAGATAAAAGCATCTGCAGTCTCAACACTTGTGCCCTGTAGTCCAGCACAGTGATAAAAAACTGCGTCCAGCAGAACAGCTGGAGTCTCCTGAAAAGCCAGCATGTGAAATATAATTTGTTCTGGATATGCTCAAGTTGTGTGAGGCACACTTTCACATCCACAATAAACCTCTTGTAACAGCTAGTCCGTTAGAGGATACACTTTCTGAAGCTTTAGAAAATCAGAGGCAAGAGAACTGGATAAAAAGGGTGTTACCAAGGAGAAAGTAAAACCGTATAATAACTTAGCTGAAATTATGCAACAACAAAACTGCTTTGCATATGTGCTTGACATACAGCTATAACTAAAGGTTGTGTCTTTTCTCTCATCTGCAGACCCTCCCAGAGAAATTCATAAATGCAGGCAGTGTACTCCCCATCTGGACGGTACCCCCAGGCAGCCAGCGCCCTAATATCACCACTGAGGCTCTTTGAGCATCCCTGTCCACACCCATCCTGAGGCTCTTTTGCCAAAATACTGCTTGCTTTCCAGAAACAGACAGTGACACTGATACAGCACCTGGTGTTAAGTTAAAACAACGTTTGCTCTGTGAAACAGAGTAAAATCACACAATCTCTGTCAAGTTCAAAGTCATTGATTTAAGCATGCATTAAACTATGCACAGAAAGGGACCACCCAACTCTGCTGCTTGCAAAAAAATCCTTCCCCATGGAAAAACTGCAGAGAGTCCCAAGACAGCAGAGGAGCTCTTGCATGTACACAGTGGCAGTCACTTAAAGGGACCAATTACAACCGCAACATAAAAATACAAAGGCGATGAGTATATAAACACACTGCAATAGAAATGGGTTTGAATAGGTTACTGCATTCAAGGTAAACATTTGATGAACACAATATAAAAATTAATTTATAACAATGAAAAAAATTGCTAATGGAATTGCTCTGGTTTAAATATCTAACTTATTTCCTTGCTCTTCAGACTGTTTT
This sequence comes from Mesitornis unicolor, assembly GCF_000695765.1. Lineage (NCBI taxonomy): Eukaryota > Metazoa > Chordata > Aves > Mesitornithiformes > Mesitornithidae > Mesitornis > Mesitornis unicolor. Next base: position 42,216 of record NW_010177389.1, read on the forward strand.
TAAACACTGCCATCTCCTAAGGGGGAAAAGAGAGGAATTTAGTCAATACTGCACTTAAAGTCATGCATGAAAACTAATAGGATTAAGGTCCAAAGTAAATGTTTTTTTCACAGCTAACAAACTACAAAACTGCAGTATAACCAGCAAATATGAAAATTCTTTTACAACCGATGAGAGGAAATTGTGCTTTTACTAACCATAATCCTCAAACTGGTAAGGTTTTACAGTTAAGGCAGTAGACTTCAATACAGCCAAACCAGATTTTGTGGAGAGGAGGTGAATGTCCTGGTAGGTGAGCTCCATCTGTACACTGCCTATACCATCAAATACTGGAATACAGTCAGAAAGTCTGACAGACACTGAGCAGCACCAGCCTAGCACCTAAAATACTTGGAGAATTTAGACAGTAGGAACAAAAAGCTGCTTAAGAGCTGAAGAAATGGATTTGCAAGGGGAGTTTAAAAATGAAGTCCAAAGATGAAGGAGGGAGAGCTTCCCATAGCCCAGTACCAGGTGATGCTGCTCTGAGGTGGGGAAGTTCAGACATCTCCACCCCTCTCTCAGAACTGGGTTTAGGACATAGCAGGAAAAAGCAGAAGAGGGAGCTAATTTTCTGAAAACAAAAGTAGGCATCCGTGGAATAATAATATGAGGGCTCCTTTCCACATACAGGGAAGTGTTAGAAGGCAAGAGTATGCACTCCAAGAATTTCTGGATCATAAAGAGGAAGGGGGCTCTAGAATTATTCAGATTCTAATTTTGTTGTGTTTTAAAATGGCAAACTACGCAGAGCACTCATAGCTACAGTAATTTGCACATCCCACCAAAAAAAAACCCAACCAACAAATAAACAACAAAATCCACCAAAATTAACTTAACTTTTTTACATTACTGCTTCTATTGTGATTCATTTCCACAGCTGATAGAACTGTAACTGGAAAAAAGCTGATTAAGGGAAAATAAACAAGGCAAACGACACTGACGCTGCACCCTCTCAAAAGGTTTTTTTGAAAACAAATCCAAGTGAGCTTGTGTCATTTCTGTATTTTCAGACTTTTTGGTCAAGTGCAATAGGACACTAGAAAATAGCCCAGATACACATGCCTGACAGTAGCAGAGTAAGGAATTTGATTATATCAATTATTATGAAGTTACATCTCCTTCCCATGAGCAGTTCTGAAGATTTCTGAACTACGCTAAGGATGCTTATTTCCCATGTGTGGTTTATTCACCATCAGTGAGTTTCTCAGTGTAATTTTTGGATAAAAACATATTTTACAAGTCTGGTAAGAGGCAATGACCTTCCAGTTTGTGATGTCATTTGCCTCTTTTGGCAAGGTCATTTTGAACTGAACAAAATCATCTGTGGCTTTCATTTTTATTTTTTTTTCATTTTTCATATAACCTATTGCCATTCTTTCCTTGTAACTCACGAGCACAACGTCTGAAACTCCATCAGGTCAAGTACTCCTTCCTCCTGCTGCTGTAATGCAAGGGCAACTTTCTAGGCGACTGCTGCAGAGTGAGGTTTAAGGGCTACGCTTTAAATCTGAATAAAGAAGTTTAGCCAAAGATCAACTAAATTGCTAGTTCTGTTAAACTGTCAGTGTGAAAAGTCTCAATTTGTCAGTCTCTCCCAGTGCCTGTTACCCTCAAATCCACCTTCTCCGAGTGACAGTAAGATGGCAGCACCCCACAAGCTTAGCTGTGAGGACTCCAAAAGTCAAAGTGAAATTCTGATGAGACAGAGGGACATTCCCGTATTTGCACCTACATCTGATAGGTAAGGTTAAAAGCTGTCTGGTACAAAGTTCTCTCTAGATATTTTTTAAGCAAGTTACGTACACACACTCTATATCATAGCCCACTTTCATAAAAATAAAAGGTTTACAATGTTCATCTTTGTCATTTACCACCTCTTGAGTTCTTCCCTCCAGTAAGTGTTGAGCCATACAGCCCACATAAATAAACCTGACAGAAGGGAATATCCCAAAGACATAACTACCATGAAATTCAGTGCAGAGGAGAGAAAATCAAAGTCCTTCCATCCTGAATGCAGGACTGCATCAGGAAATTCACAACCATGTCTTCTGCCCTGTGTTTATCAGGTTGCTAAGGAGGCTTTAGGGAGCAGTCCATCATAAAATGCATTGGAAGAAGCATAATTTCTGCCAGATCGTTTCATCCAAATAATTCAGTTGTACCTTTCTCAAGCTGGTCACAGACATGACATTGACTAGGAAGTATCACGTTGGTTGTTCACTACCATTGCTTTCATGTATACAATTATGGCAATTTTGACTGGACATCAGACATGAGGAAAAAGTAAGGGTTTGAAAAAAACCTTAATACCCAAGGGAGACAGAAATTTATTGAGAAACTCTCAAAGCAAAGAGTTCAACACTATTTGTATTCTCACTAGTGTGAGACCCTATTTCCTGGAGAATTAGGGTATCAGATGGACCCCTATGAAAAACAAACACTGCAACTTTAAAGATAAGGCAGAGAATAACACCCATGGAAACCACCTACAGGATGGTTTATATATACTATAGTATGATTACTGATGAAATACTACCGCTCAAAGAATGAGAAAAAGCTTATGTGGGCATTGCTCAGAAGTTTTGCAAATGCCAGCCATCAGCAAAATGCAGTAGTCACAAAATCTGCACTTACTGGAATAAAAAAAAACAAACTCAGTAAGAAGTGCTCATAGATGCAACTGAGGATCCAGCCCAGGCATTACTTTCAAAAGCAGATCAAAAGGAAGCGTGGGTGCCTCAAAATCTTGATTAGAAAAGGAAAATGAGTGAGATAAAGCCCACATGACTGTACTCTGTGCCACAGGGGCTTGCCACTGTTTCAAATAAGGCTTCAGTACACTTCTCAAAAAGGAGCATGATGTACTATTTTGCATATAATTTGAGGGTCAAACAATGGGCGCAAGTGACTGCTATTTTAATTCTGCCATGCCAAAAGAGAGAAAATAGACTCCAGCTAACTCCTACTGTGCAAAGACAGGTTTTGAACATCTACTGCATGAAAGTGTCAAGCAGGAATTTGGAGGCATTCCCACTAAGACAACCTATGAAGTCAGGACCAGCGAGGACAATTGATACCAATGGAAGTTTCACCACTGAGGCTATGCATGCAATCTGGTCGCATCCTCAGACCATCCAGCCAACGAGACCGTTGTGAGTACTAGTCTGGGGGAAAGACTCCTTCTGCATGTGCTGCTATATATTCCAGTCATCTCCTTGATCCAGATGCTGACACATCCAGGAGTCTGGAGAATAAAGCAGAGTGGGTCCATCATCCTGTGAGGACGGACAGATGCAGCACTAATGCCAAAAAGATTTCTTCAAACTTCTGAAATCCGTATCAGTAAGCATCGATGCATGCATGCACTCAAGCGCACAGAACTAAGCAGAACTAAGCACAGAACCGTAAAAGCAATAGCATAGATCATTTCAATACGAGTGCGTAGGAGAAAAATCTGTTGTTCGACATACACTCCTAGTATCTTTTATGCACCTTACAGTATATCTGTCATTGGTTCACTGATGAACAGGACTGTATTATTTATTACCATTACTATTTGTAAATGGCGCATTTAAGTAAGAATTAAAGTTATATTTATGTACTGTGTCAAGAACCTTTCTTGATTAACGAACATGTAAAACGTCTGCTTTAAACAAACATTTAAATATCATCCAATTGGAGAGTGTTATCATTAAATGCCACGAATACTGCTGCTAAGCCAATACTCAATGAAAGTTTTCATACTACACAAAGGAATATCCTCTAGACAATAAAAACAGCTGAAAATGACACTGAAAATTGACACTGGCTTATTTGACACAAGCACAGCAGTTGGCTGCTTTTGTTCAGGGAGGGATACTGTGGAGAGAGAGGGAACTGAGGGGACAGAAGAGGTTAGCAGCTGGAAGAGAGCTGAAATAGTACAGGAAAAAGGGACGGCAAAGTCACTTAGATGGAAATAACATTTCCATTTGCTACAGAAATAGCAGAACAGCCTCCATCACTTCATTATTTCATTCACCTAAATAGCCCATTTATTTTTACTAGTGAATTAAAGTTATCATTTGCAACATCTTTTACAAGATATTCTAATTATAGTTAAATGACATAGTTTTGAAAGGAATTCTGCAATACTTGTATTTGTTTTTTAGTATTTCTTTCAAGTTAGATAATATAATTTCACTCTTGGAGTGCTAATGTAACAAAACCACAGTGAAATATTTAACTCAGATACGTAAGCATTTCAAAAAACATCTCATTTGCAAATATATTTTCCCTTTAAGGGTTTTAAGGAAGAAACATCACAAAGAAATTATTGTATTTAAATGTGGACACCTCTGTTTTCAAGGTGCATGCAACAGCCAATACTGTAGTACACAACTGCTCTTAGCAAAACAAAACTATGCTTTCATCCCCCAAATTACACACATTCATAGCAATAAAAACCTTTCACTTTCTTCTGTCAGCCATGGTATATTTTCCTGACATTATAGAAGTCAGACATCTAGAGATGTAACAGTCTTCTAAAGGACTGTACTACCAGTTTTAACTACAAATACAACTCTTTATCTTGTTTCAAATCTAAATTGTGGTTTGCATAGATTATAAAAAGTAAAGGGTTCTCAAGATCATAAACTGATCCATGTTTTGCAGTTGAACAAACATTCAGCAGCTCTTCTGTTTCTGTCACCTCTTTTCCTGCTTTAAAAAAAAAAAAAAAGAAGGGAAGGAGGGAGGTGGCCAAACCTGCACTAAATACTCTCCTTGTCCAGCCATAGCGTCTGTCATAGCCGTACTTTTAGCCGTATCTGACAATAAAGAAAATACAAGGAAGGGCAAAGACATCCTAGGTTTACAGTCACGTACTCGATTCCTTTGAAGCCAGCTCACAGAGTTTAAGGGTGTGTGTGAAAAGGTTGACTGCATCAGTGCGCTCAGAAAGCCTCCAACATCACCGGGGCCTTCCTGTGCAGCAGGCTGGCTGCTGGGAAAGGCCGTGCCCACCGCCAAAAGCTGTGTGTGGGCTGAAGGGCTGTCGGAAAAAAAAGGTGCAGCAAATCCCTGAGATTAATGACTTCACACATGCATCCCTTGTGCCGCAGCCCAGAGCAGTTTCCCCACCCTCCAAAACCACACAGGACTGCTGCCACCATCACACAGTTTCCTTCCTCCTTCAGCAAAGATTAGCACGTAGAGCTGTCCATGCCATGCGCTTGGCAGTGTCTCACAGTGGGATAAAAATCATCCTAATTGCCCTCTCAGATACAGGCCCGTTCAAGAATACAGCCCCAGGCGTGACACTTTACCTTACATACTTCAGGGAAAATTTGGAAGGGACAAGAAGATCCAGAAAAGGTTGGTTTGTGCAGAAAGTTTCTCACAACTCTTGACATTCATTTGGTACTCATTCCCCACCACCTCTGCTTATTTGATGCAGCTTGCAGACTGTGAGCAGTTTAAGATGGAGTTTAAGGTTGATAGCAACTATTCTGTCTTCATTTCCAGTCCCCACAAAAAGAAAAGCCTTTGCTTAGTCCATTCTTGCATCTAAAGGGAACAGGTAACTGGATCAACACCTGTTAGAAAGGGATAAACCACCTGTAATTTAGCATATCTTTTCTCTGAAATGACAGATCATCACCTGGGATAGTTCAAAGGCCTTACAAATCCAAATTAAAACTTACAGTACACAACCAAAATAAGAAAGACAATTATTCCATTTTCAGAGGTGCTGAACTTGCTAATAGAAATCAAGAAGCACCAGAGATGCATGTGCATGTTTTGAAATCAAGCCAATGAATCACCAAACCAGTGATGATCAGCCAGCACTCACCCAGAAAGGGCTGGCAGGGTTTGCAACTGCTCCCTGAGACAGTGACACCATTTAGAGGACAAGTTGTTTTTTTTAAACTGGGCCAAGATGCCAATTTAACCGTGATTTTACTAATTCAGTCTATGCTGGTTTAAGAGGTGAAATAACCTATAAGAGTAAGTTCATGCTGTGCATTACCTGACATCTACATTATAGCTGTGACACCTACACTGTAAAGTACAGACTAAACGAAAGGGTCAACACCAAAGCCTGGAATGAAAACAGGAATTGCTGAGCATATCCTTCAAGGACTTTATTATAACCCTTTCCAATGTTCCCCATGACCTCCAACCATTAATAGACCACATAGACAGCTGCTGCCTGAAGTAACCTCTCCCTTCTGTCCTCGGCCAATGTGAGAAGCAGAAGCAGTAAAAGTCTTGACCTTCCCCTGTGCTTTCTCTCCCAGGGCTGGGCTGATAGTGCGCTCCTTTGGTCGTACCCTCAGAAACTCACAGGATTTGTTTTAGGGTACTGAAGGTACAGGGGGATCTGAGCACCTAACACCTGTGCATCCACTGGTAACTTGTTCAGCTCTGCCTGTGGCACCATTGCTACCAGTTAAGCCTATTCACAAGACCAAAACCTTACGCAGTAACATTACAGGACCTCTGTTGGGATCACTGTGTTTAGATCTTCTTTTACCCTACCTCATAGGTACCATCATCCATTATTAACAATTAAAAAAAACCTCACATAATCCTTAGGATATTGGTTGCACACACACACACACACACACACACAAATCAAAAAATCTCTAGCCTTTGACATCTGTCCAGTACCATCTGAGAGTATTGCTTATTCTGGAGTCACAGGAAAAAGAAATTATTTCTGACCAAGACAGCATGTTCAACCGTTCATTTCCATGCTAGCCAGCTAAGCCAAGACACCTTCACAGGAGGATTCCTCACTCTGCTGGAGGACAACGAGTGAGGTTCTCTCACATCACAGCTGGGGAAGAGACAAAACAAGGAAGGTGCCTTCACACTGGTGCAGACCAGGCACATCCCCACCAGCTGCCAAGGGTGCCGAGGTCCCTGTCTTCCAGCAGGAAGGATCACAAGAGCAGTGTGCAACAGCAGCTTCTCAAATGCTCCAACAATCCCCAAAGCGACTGCCCATTCAGGTCCTTTATTTACGGCAAAGCACTTCCAAAAGCTTCACTCAGCCTTCAAATCATTAATGTATCCTTAATAGCACTGCTTTTGGTCAATCTGACCATTGACAGTTTACTTTGCACCTTGACCCAAGTCCAGTATTTCAGTTTGACTTCCATAAAAAACACTTCTAAACATATTTCAGTACATGAAAGACAACTCCTGCCTGCATGCAAAGGCCTCACTGACTTCTAAAAACATTTAGCATCAGTGATTAAACCTGTAAGAATATATCCATTTACAAATGCAGAGTCAGATAGGTTTAGTTTTTATTAAATTTGCAGTAAAAGAAAAGAAATGCCAAGAATGGTTTACAAAAACAGCTGAAATGCTACTAAAGAAAGAAATTACATTGGGATTAATAATTTCAAATCTATGTGCAGCATTTGAGGGCAGAAGGGCAGTGTAAAAATAGATCAAACCCTTTTGACGGGCTCTCATTTCTTCACGCCATTCCAAGTCATGTTGCCTTAACTGGCAAAGTGAATCAGAAAAATTAAGTTCTGCACAAAGTATGAAATCTGCTCTTTTGCAGAAAGCAAGCAAAACATTTCTGCACAAATTAAGCTCCAAGTTACGTAAATCTGATAGCATTATACACACACAAAGTCAAGCACATGCAAGATTCATGCCTCAAAATATAATAATAAGGTTTACAACCAAGAGGACTAGAAACTATTCTTTGTGTTGCTTTGGGGCTTGATTGTTTTTCTAAATTACAGTGCTAATTCTCAAATAACCCATAACTTCCATGGAATCTTAAAAAAAAAATCATAAGAAAGTTCCACAAGTTCAAAACACAGTGCGTGTGTAGTTTGGATCACATATCCATTCTTGTCAGGAAAGCAAATTTCACTCGGATTGAAACAGTCCTCAAAAATTCCATAATTCAGTTACAGAGAAGCTTGATTCCTCCTTGTCAATGGATTTCTGAGTAAAAAGCTATGTTATCTTTATTTTTTTCCTTTTTAATTGGAGTAAACTATTGATTTCTGCAGGTCCTCAATCAGCAGCATCCCTATTACACTGAATAGCTCACTGTAAACAATTATTTTGGATTTGAGGGGGTTTTGTGGTTCTGACTTGCTTGTGGAAGAAGCACAAGGGAAACAGACAAGCCAGAACTGTTGTGATACGTGGCTATCAGAGAAAAATTAAGTAGCTTCAAGTTAAAACTGTACACATCCTCCTCTTCAAATGCACAAATATGAATATACCTGCTGCTCCGACGGCTGTCAGGAAAAAATAAAAATCCTGTTTCTTCCATGAAATACAAATATACATCTATGTGATGCCATTGCTGCTCATGTTCCACTGGCAAGCATAACTTACATGCCTCATGTAAACAGAGTTAACTCCTAGATAAATCCCCAAAGTTTACCATCCATTTCCAACTAAAGCCAAAATTCTAGAGGAAAACTGTTTTGCTCTTTAGCTAAGGTAAAGCAATTGTATCTGTGCCAAGGCAAACTTGAAAAAGGAGATTAATATCTATGGAAAAAATGTTTCCCATTGTAAGAAGCTTACTTCTTGTGATAGTGATGGGTGTCCCGTGGAAATCACTGAGCTAGGAGGCCTGCAGTTTGAACACATGGCATGTTTTTAAAGATGAAAGCACAGAGCAGTCTTCTGGGTAACCGAAGTCTCATTCTGTCCATCCACAGCAGCAGCTTGGACTCAACCTCCTTCTTGACCCAGGGTCTCAAAGCACTTTACTAGGGGTACTTGCGCCTGCACCCCACTGGACAAAAACTGAGATACGAAGACATCAGGGATCGATCCTATGGCATCTCCTTGAAGCAACAGGACCTCGCTCAGCACGAAGGGCTTCTCCGCTTCAATTCTGCAGTAGAACAAGACACTACAAGACTTGCCCATGAATAAAGTAGTCTATGATGCTTGCACACACTTAATTGTATTTCTGCAGGCTACAAAAACCTTGTTATACTCATTCTAACAAACTCTACTGGATAGTTATGCCTGAAGATAAATTCCCTGCTCATCCAACTTCAGTAGCAAATGCAAATAGCTAATTAACCTTATCTCCATTACACTGTCCTGACTTTGCAATGCATCTGGCACAGGAGCAAGAATTTGTTTGCCTTGTCCAAATCTTCTCATGTACGTACAGAGCCTACAATCAACAGGCTCTGAAGCAGATCTGACTTAGCAGAGATTTAGCCTGCATGTACATCTATACCCTCTGCACTGTATTCTGTATGCACACTTATGCATGTCTTTTTAACATCACCTCTGCTAGGTAAAAGGGAAACTGGCAGACACGGGAAGAAAATTCTGTTTAACTATCTGGTTACAAATAAAGCTGTATTTGTGTACTTAAGAGATAAAAACAAACTAGCCAAACCCTGCTCAAATATACATTATAAATCCAGGCAAATAAATCTATTATTTCACCCACCACGTTGGGGTTTTTTCCCCTAAAATAAACACATGCCCAAAACACCAAAACACATGCTTCAACATTTCACCTTTTCATTATCTGTTTTAAATCCAACTCTTTATTCTTATCAATTCTGGCCAAGGAAAAAGGAAAGGAAGTTGGGCAAAAGGTCAGATCATACTGAAATTGAAATATTTATCAGAACAGCTATTCCTACCAAGGAAGATAATCTCAAAGGTAAAGTCTCATTTGATCCTTAATTGACCTGTGTGTTTTTAATTAGGAAGTGGGGGAATTAACCTAAAGCTAATTACAGTCTTGATTCTACAAACCTGCAAGTGCATAATTTTATTCATGTAAGTGCTCCTCAGTGAAGTTATGCATGAGCAAATACGTTTGTAGCTTCAGGGAACAAGTCTTGAATAACTTAACCTTTTAAAAACTTGTCTTTTAAGTGGCTGCTTTATAAATATTTCTTATATACAACCCATTTTGCATTTTAGGCCTTACTTATGAAATTTTTTGGAACATCAAACAATATTTGCTTTGTTTCAGAAAACAGCAATGTTTGTGTTAGGAAATAGGTGGTAGTTTTAAAGAATGTACATTTTAATCACAGGTATTTATTCATCCCAATCTATAAAACTTCAGTCTTTGGTATAACGACATCAAAATATAGAGGTTAGGAACAATGTATTTTGACTTAAGCAGTGAATTATTTTTCCAGTGTGAAACAAAATGAGTTTTGGGGAAAAACCTTCCCAAGACCTCCCCACACCCACATCACTACCTCAAATCTCTTTATTGCATTCAGTGGTTTGTGCCCATCTCCTCAAACTCTGTGGACCTGTAACTGCAGCCTTGCAAGCCACCACAGATGCCTCCATATACCAGTTATATAGGGCTCAAAACTGTAATCGCGACTTCTCAGCTGGCCACTGCACCATCAGATGAAGACTTGCTCTACATCCAGGCTCAAACAGAAGATCGCTCCCTCAGCCCACTTTCCCAAGGAAATGTTTAGACTTGCTTATCTGCAGATAAACACATCTGACAGACCCTCTCTAATAGGTTTTGAGCCTATTGGCCAATTATAACCAAAGTTGACATAGGTTTGGAGGCCTAAAAGATATTCGCTCCCACAAGTAGCAGAAAAGCAGGCAGCAGGGCTGAGAATACAGCCCCCATTAGTGACCCTGGGAGGAGAAAGGCTCCAGCAGGGACTCTCCACTCACCTAGAAGGGACTCAACCTTGAGACACAACGCCTAAGAAAAGAGGTTTCCTTGGGGTTTGCTTCTTACCAAAACTCTGCAGCATATTCTGTGTACGAGAGCAATTAAGTGATATTGCCTGTATAGCGGAGGCACGCAGACACACACACCCCTGGGTGTGCGCTCACAGCGCGGCGTGAACCGATCATAAAGAGTAATTGATCACACAGGAATTTCTTTACGGCTTGATGAGGTGTTGACGTTTTAAGCAGAGAAAAGTAAACTCAGTAATGTAATGCATGAAAAACCTGCTATAATGTAATCAAACACTACTTTATAAAGTGTTTTAGTTACCTCAAAATCATTTCCTTGCTACAAAAAAAATAAAATCCAGCCTTTATGATAGATAAATCTTTCCCCCTTTCTTGCACTCAAAAAACCAATGTTGTTGATGTAAAACATGATACGGTTCCTAGATATTATCAGAATGTTACAATTCGTAGACTTTCTGAAAACCTTATCTTATAAACCCATTACATTTTTGCTACTTCAATCAGATACAAAACAGCAAGAGGGAAGCAAGTCCAGTCCAAAACATGCACTAGTGCAGAAACCACTTTGGCACACATTAGACCAAACTGCAGTGTTTTCTGATCAGTTTACTCCAAATTTTGCCTATCAGCAGCAACATTTTCATTTGTTCGAAGGAACTTAAAAACAGGAGCTTGTATCTTCTGAAAAGAACACAAAACTGAATGGTAATAAATCTGTAAGGTATATTTTATAGTTTGTTTTACAGGGTACCACCAATAGATCTGATTCATTTGTTTCTATTCAATACTTGCACTATTTACAGCACAATGATCTAGATCCTTTTGACGTACATGTCCCATACTGATACATCTATAAATCCTCTCCAACTTCTAAGTAATGACAACCAGAATACCCATGTTGCTTTATATGCTATTCTATCCTTGCAACTACCCTACAGCCAGTAGAAAATAAGTGTCACAGCTTGGAGAGAGACTTTTCTGGTTTATCCCATATTCTACCTGAAGGCTGTAAACTACTCACAACAGCTATTGCCAGCAGCAGCATTTAGGCATGACTTTGAGACACCCCTTCACTCCCCCCTGCACACTGCATCAGGTATTGCGTTCACAAGACAAAGCAAAGCAGCCCCTTCCCCACAGGATTTACAGTCCAGGTAAGCGCTTTGTAGTCAATGGTTAGGAAACAGAGCAGCTCATAAACATTCATCTAAAAGAAAAAAAAAAAGTTAATCTTATTTCTTGGAAGTAGTAACACATCATTTCCCACCTGAGCATCAGACTTCCTCTCATTGTTTCCTTGCACCTGGCAACAGATATTATATCTTACGTATTGAAGCTCTTGTTTTCTAGGAAACAATACATTGAGAAGAATGACAGAAACAGGCAAGAAAGACGAGACGCTGGGAACAACCTTTGTGAATCTGTCAGTTTGCATCATTACCAACCAAAGCTCTTTAAGAGAGTTTCAAGACTTGAGGGCTTGATTCTGCAAAGCACTGAGTGCTCTGGCCTCACTGCAGCAAAGACCCCAGCACATGCATCACTTTAATTACACCAATTAAAATGGACCCATTTGTATCCTTAAAATTAAGCACGTACTTAAGCACTAACTTGAAGGCAGAGCATTCAGTACACTGACCCACAGGAAGGACTGCCAGGTCAGGGCTGCACACACACACACATACACACTAATAGAGAGAAGGACAAATAAAGCTGCCCCAAAGGGCTGAGGGGTTTTTTATCCTGATTGCAGAAGTGTCAATCAAGAGTAGCTGAGCTGAAGCCAAGCAGGGTAGTAGGTTGTGGGAAGACAGACAAGGCCCTTAAGTTGTATTTATTGTGATGGATTCCTTATTTTGAAATAACTGCAAAAGTGTTTCATAAGAATGCAAAATTTCAACATGTGAACCAGAGAATCCATTTACAAACAGATTATGAATCCATCATATTACTCTTAATAATAAAATACTGATTTGGTTTCTTTGGTTGCTTTTTAAAGCCTTTGAAAGAAATCCACTCCCTGAGCATGCAGCCTTAGCCAAGAAAAGAAAGCAGGAATAAGTGGTGGCGTAAGTTTCTCACCAGTCGTGGGACAGAGGCAATTTTGTCCTCTGGAGGCAATCACATGGTAGCCACTCTGTCAAGTTAATGTACACTGCCTCCATGAGTTATTCCCTGAGACTGTAGCTTTTAACATCCTAACTTTTAACACATCTGTCATTCAAAATGATCCATTCTCAGAAAATAATGATGGCTGTACTCATTTCCCTTCTCTTAATGTAAACTTTAAATGAAACAGAAGAGAGCTTTTCAGCCTGAAAAGGAGACGACAGAGGAAACGTTGGAAGTTTATCAAAGCATGAATGGGACAGAGGAATGGGGACCAATTCTGCATGATCTCAATGCAAGACATAGGTGCCATCAAATAAAGAGATGTGGTGATTGACACAGCGTAGTTAACACTACAAAGTTCCTTTCCACAAAACATCGCAGATGCTAAAAGTTTACATAGGGTCAAGGGGCAATCAGAGCAGTTCATGGAAGAGAAAATTCAGTCAGGGCTATAGAGACACCAGCTCTCCCTCAGGAAGCATCCAAGCTGCAAATGATTGCATGCTGAGAACGCCTTCCGGGGAATTATCTTTACACGCCTGCCTTATTTTAAAACACACACACCCCCCAGCACCACTTTTTGCTCTGTCAGACTTAGGACACTAGGCAGAGCCCCCTAAACAGTGATGCTTTCTGTAACTTATGTTCATCAGGTTGTTAAATCAAGTAGGCAAACGCTATGCTTCTGAACAGCGTCACAAAAGAATAAAAAAATTGAATGCTATGATCTGACCGGTAAATGAGAGTTCACGTCAGTCCCTCAGTTAAAAGTACTGTGAGAGAGCTTACTGCTTCCCAAAGATTCAGAGAGCCCTCCATCACCTTCAGTTATAAAACAAGACATAACCAATGGCCATTTTGATGTAAAAGCGTGTTTCGGGAGCGCTGAGGATTAATCGCCAGCTTCTGGCGTGCAAGTAAGGAGACGGCATCAAACGCACAGCGTGTGACTGAAGTGAGAAGGTCCCACAGCTTCCCCAGCCTTGGCCCGGGCAGGGAACACGGCTCCACCAAAATAACTTCGGGACAGCCTGGGACGGGACGGGACCCCCGCAGGCTGCGGACTCAGCCGGGGCGAGCAGAGCCCCGGAGCTGGGCTGCAAGGCTCCGGCAAGCTTTCGGGGCGCTCCCCTCACTGAGGCGGGCACGAAGCTGGGGCCACCCGAGG
>NW_010177390.1:0-12107 GCF_000695765.1 Mesitornis unicolor
CAGTTCTGGGGCCCCAATATAAGAAGGACATAGAGCTATTGGAGCATGTCCAGAGGGCCAAGGAGATGATCAGAGGGCTGGAGCACCTCGCCTGTGTGGACCAGCTAAGAGAGTTGGGGCTGTTCAGCGTGGAGAAGACAAGGCTCCAGGGGGGACCTTATAGCGGCCTTTGAGTACCTGAAGGGGTCCTACAGGAAAGCTTGGGAAGGAGTTTTTACAAGGTCAGGTAGTGAAAGAAAGAGGGGGAATGGTTTTAAGCTGGAAGAGGATAGATTTAGACTAGATATTAGGAAGAAATTATTTACTGTGAGGGTGGTGAGACACTGGAACAGGTTGCCCAGGGAAGTTGTGGATGGCCCCTCCCTGGAAGTGTTCAAGACCAGGTTGGACAGGGCTTTGGGCAACCTGGTCTAGTGGGAGGTGTTCCTACCCATTGCAGGTGTTGCACTAGATGATCTTTAACATCCCTTCCAACCTAAACCATTCTATGATTCTAAGTACTTGAAAGGAGTTTGTCCAGGGGTGGGTGTGGATCTCTCCTCACAAGTTGCAGCCAATAGGACAAGATGAAATGGTGTCAAGTTTTGCTGGTGAAGATTTAGGTTAGACATTAGGAAAAAAAATTACACTGAAAGGGTTACTAAAGATTGGAACAGGCTGCCCAGGGAGGTGGTGGAGTCACCATCCTTGGATGTATTTAAAAGCCATCTAGATATGGTGCTCAGGGTCATGGTTTAGTAGTGGGCATGGTAGAGTTAGTTAACGGTTGGACTTGATGATCTTAATGGTCTTTTCCAACCATAGCAATTCTATGATTCTATATTAGAAAGTGACAAGAATATAATTTCATATAATTCTATTACTATTGTTGAACTGGCTTACTAATATGTTTTTAATTATATTGATTGCTAATGTATCAGACTTTGATTTGTATCTAGTTTTCAAAAATGGTTTCTATTTTTTTATTTTATTTGCATTAGTTAAATGAACATTTTTAATTCTCTTTTTGTTTTTTTTTTTTTTATTCCTGCTCTCATCCATTTGTACTGACTACAAGATTTTCCTGACATATAAAAACTGTAACCAACATTCAGTCACATATTAAATGGAATCAATAAACTCTTCTTAGAAAAACTATTCCCTTACATTCATAACTAATATAGCATTTATTCTCTATTTGTTATCATGAATTACACATGTTTTTGCTATATCCCTCTTTCCAAAGGTTTATCATTATTTGACTGCATGGACTGAACTATAGTACCTTTGTCATTTAGCCTTTGACAGATCACAATTTGTTCTTTCTATATATATAATCCAATTACATTTTCTTCAAATGATTTAGAATTCTTTCTGTTACCTATGCCTAACAAGCTCCACTCTGCTCTTTGCATCTTTAATGTCTTTCATTTACAGACTAAGTATCCATATGTTCTTTTTGCTGTCAGTCCTCTAGAATATGCACATATTCTTGTAATTTTGCAATTATTCAGCCAAAAAAATGACTCAGTAATAAAATGCTGATCAGTATAGTTCGGCTAGAGGTAGCATTATATTTTCTTTGCATGTAAAATGCAACCTGATCAGTTGCTGACAGTCTCTAGTCAGCTAAATAGTACATACACTAAGATATACAATATTCAAAACACTGTCATACTTAAAGGTTTAGATTTGCTTTCAAAGTGCATAATCACATACATATTTAAAAAATAGGCTATATGACATGGATGTTTTCAGTTTACAAGGAAAAGAATGTTCATTTTTCTCTCTAACAGCACTGGGACTGTAGTCTGTTCTCTATTTGCGAAACTGTCGTCTTTTGCCATTTCTCACTTTTCGACTATTAATAAAGGTTCTGAAATTCTGCCCATTTGATGTCACTGTTCTTCACTGTCTTCAAATATTGACCTCCATTAAAAGATTTGGCTCACTACCAGAAAAAGCATTCCTTTTCTACCATGATTGTCTCATTTCACTTTGTGTAAGAACAAGGATAAACAGTTACCATGCATTTGGGAAAGATAGCCACATATTTGAGGGTCAGATCATCTCATATTGCTTGTACTGCACTATCTTCATGAGGCCTATGAAAAATTACACAGATTTTTTAGTTCCTCCTCTACCTTTCATTTCCCCTCATTTTCTCATTCCCAATGTATCAGCATACCCAGGGGGCAAAGAAGGCAGCTTTGTAGACTGGCTCTAGCCCCTGGACTGCTCACTAGCTGTCCCAGCCTTCCTCTGTACTGGCATGGTTGTTTGTAAGCAAATGTGGTGCTCTTTGTCTGTGGTCTGAGGTGCCTGATGTTAAACAGAAACCATATAATTGTCCTAGGCTTCAGAAATGAAGAGCTGGTTCTTCATCAAAGCTCATGATTGCTTGCCTAAGTATAGCCATTTACTTGTGCTCTTTCTAGTTTTGCTTTGTAAGGCTAATAAAAAAGGAACTGCTTCAGAAGGTGTACAAAACATGAACAGAATAATTCCTGTTTAACACTCAGGATTTGCTGAGAGAGACAGGGACTGTACTTTAGTCCTTTTACTCTCACTGTTTATATGTTTTAATCTAACTAATTGGATTAAAAGTACTGAATCGTGAGTGCAGAAAGAACACAACTGCCACAACTGCCCTATATGCTCAGCTACTAGATCTTTTTCTCTTTTCCTCCTTTCCCTGACCTCTTCATCTACTATGTCTGTTTGAACAGGAAGAATGTACTTCAATTCTCCCTCTACTTACACATTCTTCTGGGATGTGTGAGATCTGACTTTATAGCCTGAGCATAGCACAGATCTTACTTTCTGAATGACTGTAGTGAGTGATAACATTATCACCTTTGACTGATGAGACAGGAAAAAAAAAAGTGCCCCCCGAAAAGAAAGTTCATTATTGTAGGGAGAAATTCTGCCAGGATGGGCTGAACCTTTCTGACACCTTCCCTGTGGAAATCAATGGACCATAAGCAGGAGATAGGATTTCAGGTGGTTAATCATATTGGGTATCCAGAAATACTTTATTGCAGACATCGCTCACTCCTTTGTTTAAAACTTTAGCGATAAATTGTAAATGTTCTTTTGAATTACAGTTGGACAAAGCATTTACAATCTATCCAAATTCTTTTGAGTGCCAAAGATCAGAAGCAGAAGAATAAACCTACTTGAGCACTGAGTTATGCATTTAATCTCAGTGTAAGGCAACATTATCATTTAAATGTGTACTCAGCACCTCCTGTTGGCCAAGTGAATTGCCATGTTTCTTGTAGTACCATTCAGAGGTGTTTAGTTCTTCTTTTGCACTCCTTAGAGAACCTGAACTTCTAGTTCTATGACTAGTATTCTTCTAATGGGCTCAAGTAGCTGTTCTATTTTTTACAGGGCTATATCATAGGGTGACATTTCTCATGGGCACAATGCTCCATTATTGGGTCCAGTCTGAGATTCCAAATGATTTTTTAATCTAATAAATCTAAACATAACTTCTAGGAATGAGTAAAGAACTTGATTGACTAGATCATTTAGGAAAGCCCAGGTTCATGACAGAATATATATTTAGGAAGCATTAAGGGTTCCTTTTAAGCCAATGGGTGTTTGAAATTAATCATCTTGCAGGAATTTTATCTTGGTAGAACGTTCCAGGCACAGAAGTATGGGAATTTTATGTGACGTGGCTGTCAGAAATGCCTAAAGCCTATATTTGAGGATGACAACATTTTCTTTTCCATAATAGCATTTGATTTTCTTAGAACGTTTACTTATGTCCAAACCTTGCTTTTTCTACTCTGTAAAGTGACATCTCCTGATTTATTTAATTATCATATTTTCAAGAGCTACCAAGCAGTTCAATGATTACATTAATTTTTCATAATCTCACTTTCACTGTAAAACATATTGCTTGTCAACATAATTACTTTTTATAATCAAATGAAAATATTTACATGTACTTTAAGACTCACCTGTATCTCAACCTAATTTAATTTTTAAAATTTAACCACAAATTACATTTCAGAAATTATAGATGTCACTTCTTTATTTACTAAAGTGACAGAATTTTATGTAAGGATATTAGAGAGTTAACACATGAGAGTTTAAACCAATGCAGGTTGTGTGCAAATTGGAAATAAAAAGAACAGGCAGCTGTTCAAAATTTTAATGAGCAAAAATATCTAGGTAAATAATGCCAAATTTTAGATATTCAGTGCAAACAGAAAAAAATTAATTTCCACTAAAATCCAAGAGGAAAGGACATTTTTTTAAAGATATGAAGGTGTAAAGGTTATTTTATATGGTAAAATTATCCATTTCTAATTAACTTTGCTAATTCAAATAATTTTGCAATTAACGTGTGGATGGCTGTGGTGGATTGACCTTCTCTGTTTGCCAGATGTGCATGAAACTCTATCCCTCTCCTCAGAAGGACAAGGGGAGAAAAATGTGATGGAAAAGCTTGTGGGTCAATGAGATCACTCACCAATTAATGTCACGGGCAAAACAAACTCAACTTGGGAAAAGTTTAATTAATTGCCACTTCATAACAGAGTATGATAGTGAAAAGTAAAACCAAAACTGAAACCAACTTGCCTCCGCCCCTCATCTTCTTCCCAGGATCTACTTCACTCCTGACTCTTTGACCACCTGCCCACTGAGGAATATAGGGGAAATGAGGAATAGGGGTTGTGATTAGTCCATAACATTTCATCTCTGCTGGTCCTTCCTGTTTATGCTGTTTCAAAAAAAAGAAGAAGTTGCAAAAGTGTTAAGTGAAAAAACTCAAATACTCTGTACTTTGACTAATACTCTGGGTATAGAAGCTTCTGAATGTCGAGGAATTTCTAACATAGCAACTCCATTGAAGTGATACTAAACTGGTAAAAGTTAAGCTATGGCCAAAGAGATAATGCAGTGAGAACAGCTTATGTATTGTCAATAATAACAGAAATGTGGCTATTACAATATCAACTTGGAGAGGGAACTTCCAGTCAAGCACAAAAAACAAAATGAAAAAGAGCAGCTTGTCAGAGGGGTAGAAAAAGGAGAAAAACAGAACAAGGCAAATAGATGAACAGAGGCAAAAATGTTTCAATTCACATGTTTGTTTCTTTGCACACGGAAATTTGCTTTATTGTTTCTCAGTGCCTAATTATCTAGATCTATAAGCTTGCAGTGCTTTGAAAATTATTTGAGTCGCTGGAAGAAATGCTGCTTCTTTAGTAATATCTTCTTCATGTAGCATTGGAAGGATTAATACAAACAGACAAAGGGCATCCGCATTAAAAACAGCAGGGAAACAATTGACCAGGTTTTTCAGGGTAATTAGGCACTGAAAGGTCCAGAAAGTACCGACTGCCTTTTTCACAAGGTCATAGATGCCAGTGATATCTGTGGACATCTGATCGAATTTTTGAAAACTGGCTCTAAGTCTGCAGGTTTTCTGTACATGTTTGGATATTACTGGAGAAACTGGACCTCTAATGAATTCAAAATCTATATTAATAAATAACACATTTTACTTAACAGAACATCTAAAACCAGAGCCTTTTTTTGGATTTCAGTTTTTGCTCTTTAAATACATAAATGTAAAAAAATGAAAAAATGAAATATGGGGACTTTGAGGAGATATTGTTCTTTTTTTTTTTTTTTGCACTACCTTTCCTCATTGAAAGGAAGGCTATTTGATAACACAAGAAAGAGAGAACCATTTTTATAAAGTACTCAAAAGTTAAAAAAATGACGGATAATGAAAATTAGTCTGTTTTAGAAAGTGACCCAAACTACACATTAAAATCTAATCTGAATATCAATTAAGCTTCTGTATAGATTGAAAGATGGTGTAATCTGTTTGGGAAATTGTGTAAAGTTCATTTGAAGGTCTTTGTCTGGTCTGAGATTGCAAAGAAATTTATTCTTGGTGCAAAAGTTGCCTTAAGGATTTCTGACAGGACATTGGTGTCACTTCTATATTGAACAGTGCTTTCCAATTTGGATCACTGCTCTTTTGGGAATACATTTATAATTTCATTGAAGTTTCTGTAATATTTCAAGGCATAAGGAAAAAAGAATTTATTATATTAAAATACAAAACTAAGAAATAACTTGATAATGTTGAAATAGATAGTTAAATCTGAAGATACAGCAAGTTAGTTCTCCCCCTCTTACAAGCTGCTCTTTTTCATTTTGTTTTTCATGCTTGACTGGAAGTGCATTTTTACATTGCTGCCATACTATTATTATTATTGAGGGGGAGGGGGGAAGTGCTCTTTTTAGTGCCTTGTCTGTTTGATCTTAGCTTAGGTTTTACCATTCTAGTATCACTTCTGCTAAGCTACTGTTTTAGAACTGTTTCTACCTTCAAAAGCCACTACATGTGGAGTATTAGTCATAGTATAGAACATCTGGGTTTGCCCCTTCTGAAGATAGAGCCAAAGGAAATGTAATTTACCTTCTAAATACATCTGACTATGATTTGCCTTCAGGCCATCTTCTGCGTACTCTTCTGTTATCAGATTGCAGAATCAACCAAGATTCAAACAGCAACACAAAATTCAGGTCTTTGTCATGCCCCATCCTCGAGCTGCTCAGTATGAATACTACTTGGAATCAGGATTCCTCTGAAATGAACTTCAGTGCAATCTCCATATTTACTGACACACTTAGGCTACTAACAGAAATCTTTATTCCTAAGTACTGTGACACTTGAGATCTTTCCCTTCTTTTTTCAGATAAAGATGTTATTGAATGGTTTTCCCAGTGGGTGGGATAGATTTACCACTTGAAAGACTGTAAAAAAGGCATTTATTCACAAAATGCAGACACAAAGTCTAGTTTTATCACTCCAGGAATCCACAGGTTAGGTGTGTGAAGCTTTAGAACCAGCAACTACACAAATTTTTGGACAAAGTAAATTAATACTGTTCTTCCATCTTGCTGGAGATTAGACAGGAAGGCCCAATGAAAGTCTTTGGTAAGAACAGTGTGTTTGAAGAGGCTGATCAGAAATATACCTTGCATGGTATGGGAATTCATGGTGGCACCTTTATGGACTCTTTACAGGAACAGTCAAATGGTGATAAGTGACAGTAAATACCATTCTGTTCTGAATCTAAATACTGAGATTTTTCCTCAAATAAATCAGTAAACTCAGAGTTTCCAAGACATCATCTTCTGATTCAATTGAAATTATTAGAGAATCCAGCCTAAGTACAAAGTATAAAGATTAAAAAAAAATATAGCAAAAATAGCAAGATATGCAATGCGCTTGCACTCTGCAGGTCCATTACCATGCCTTCCTCATAATTAATTAATGATATTTAATTATTTGCACGGATTCCTTTATTTTCTGTCTCCCCAGCAGAATGCTAGTAGGAATATGCAGAAACTTCCAATTTGAGTGACTTACTGCATACAAAACACTTTTTTTTCTTTTTTTTTTTTTACTGTTGTAGTTAATGATATTTGTAGATGAGTGCTTTTAAAGGAAGTAGAATCACAGGTTTTTCTCATTCCCTGGTGAGCAACTCATAGTTGACAATGACTTCATGGATGATAGTGCACCTGCAAGGGAAGAACTTATTGCATAAGGCTTCATTTACTCTTAGCACAAATGACAGCGCAATTCAGTGCTCAACTTAAAGATGCTCTGTTTTGCTTTTTGCTCAATTTCATTACAAGATAATTGGTTTTGCTTTTTTTGCAAAATTTATAGAGTATTAGTGTGTAAGGATTTCTGAAAACATAGCAAAACACATACCGAAATATGAGGGTTAAACATTACTTTGATACCTTTTCTCTAGTCAGTGCATTGGCAGAGCTTTAGTAAGGAGTATTAATACTTGTCTCCCTCTAGTGAGAAAAGGTAGCAATTGCACTTTTAAGTGATACTCTTCAGGTTTCTTTGTAGGGTTTTATCTTGTTCAGCTTCTCCATTTATTTGAAACCTTCATGGACTTTCTTTCATCACTGTAGGTGGTGTTACTAATTAGCTTATTTTATAACCCATCTCAGCTTTGAATGTTAATGTATGTCATGTGTGAACCATTTTGTGACTAATGGTTCACATCATTATTTCTTGGGAACATATGTTACCTGTTTGTTGTATGGTGTGGGTAAAATACTGAGGTTTTCTATGTTCCTGATTCATTAAAAATGCTGCCTAATTCATGTTTTAAAATTTTTTATAGATTTTTTTTTTCACTGAGACCATGTTTCTATCCAGCTGTTCAAGAATTACAGTTCACCACATGTACAATGTGATGATGAAGGCAAAATGACTGTTAGCAAAAAAAGGAAGGATCAAAAAACTTTATAGACTTAGAGACTATACTATAATAGATCCAGTTTCTACCAATTTTCTTTAATATTCTTAAATAAAATAAAGTCTGCCTCAGTTCCTGCAGGTTTTTGAACACAGCGTTTCAGACGTGTGTTTTATTTATTCTACAATTTATAGTTAAGAAGTTTAGTACTTTTATCATTAACATTAAAAGTGCATAATACTTTCACCATTTAATGCTGAATTATTGTGTATAGTGTTATTTGTAGCATGATCTGGATGGAAGCTTGTGGCTGTATTTACATCTGGGTTTTGATTCAGTAGCATCAATTTGAAGCAAATCCCTCAGCAATTTTGCTTACTTAAAATTGGTTTGGTTTGCAGAATGGTTTCAGAGAGTGCAGACAAGATAGGTTATAGGAGAAATGGAACCACGATATCCGCTTCAGGTGGGCAACAAATATTCTCCCATCTGAATAAGACATGTTTAGTGCTTTGGACAGCTTAAAATCTAATACATGAAGAGGACCATTGATCCATGGGGGCAGGATAAATCTTGTCTGAGAGAGAACACTGAAACAATGTATAGTGTAGGTATAGGTGCTTCAGCACAAGAGAAATTATTGATCCTACTGTCCTGAATTACTTGCTAATCCACTGTACTACTGTATAGCACTGCTCTTCAAAGCAAATACTACTTATTCTTGAACGTCAGGCCTTGGAACAGCTCAGGATTTGCAACAAGCAACTGATAATGAAAGATTATAATGACAAAATATTATTTGAATAAAGAACAATTCTGAGATCATCCATTTTGTACTTAGGAAATGGAAGGTTATTTGTACAACCTCCTGGTTGATGAGGTGAGGGACTAATTATAATGATTATGCAATCAAGAATAAATGCAACTCTTACCCACATGATGTGAAAGTGTAAAAGGGGAAAAAAGTATGTGAGGAACTAATGAAGAAGATAAATGTAAGTATCACACTTGTGGAGAAATGGAAGCATACAAATGTTGTCTTCCTTATGTTTATTCTATTTTGTCATAATTCTATAACATATTCTACCAAAGTTGCTACCAAAATACCTGCTCTACTGGCAAAAGGAACAGCTATAAATGTTCAAACATTCAAACTTTCAAAGTAAACAAGTTCTGAAGTCCTTTCTCAGGTATACACAGACAAATCTCTGCCTTAAATAACAATTCTGAATACAAGGTCAGGGATTTGGTCCCACAGATTACCTTGCATGCTCAATTTTGAGCAAAATTCTAGGTCAAACCCTTACGTGCTTCTCACATTATTTGTGCTAGAACTTCAAAGCAATCTGGATAACTTCAGTTGTTTGATCACTGAAATTCAACAACCCCATTCACAGCCAGTTCAAAGGGGAAATTCTGTAGCTGTGCTGGCAATGCAAATGTACTGTAAATCATGGATTAGCATAGAGTAGGTGAACAGAAATAATTAACTTTATAATTGTCATTATAAAAAGAAAAGCAGAAGGCATCAAATTAAATAGTAAACAAATAAATTGAAAAGTACCTCAGGTATGGAGATCATTGCCTTAGATACCTCAGACTTTCAAGAGAGCTAAAATGTGCTCAAAAACTCAGAAAAGCTTTCCTCAAGAACTGATAAGTAACTCTGAAAATATAATTAGTGGTATTTCTGAATTACTTCTGCTTGAAACCAAATGACCAAAGCTTGTAATGTTATGTTAAGTGGAATATACTTATGCCAGGTGATGGTCTCAATCTATGGCTCTGGTTGGGTCACAGAAGTTTTCTGACTTCTGAGAGACAGAATATTCACCCGGGAGACTTGAGATTAAATATTTACTTATTTATTTACTACCAAAAGGATAAATTGTCTGTAACTTCCCAATTTTACCAAAGGAACAAACCCAAACAATTAGCAGTAAGACTTATCCATAATTAATCAGCATAGCTGAAGAGGTATCTTATCTGCTTTTTCTTTCTGGGCAGAAATCCAGCATCTCCACAGTAATTCACTTCAGGCTAATAGACAGTATCTCTTTAAACATACTTAACCTTGCCCTTATTAATATAACATACAAGCGTAATGTTGGTTTGTCCTTTGAAACACAGTGCAATGCGTTTGTAACAAGAACAAGAATTAATTTCTTTTCTATCAAAAGTAGCTGAAAGAACACAGTGCCAAGAAGTAGAAAACAGAACATAAAAATGCAAGTATAACATCAGACCTTTTTTCCAGTAAATAGTGCAGTCCTTCAGGAAGGCTCTTTGTCTGAACTTTCAGCTTTGAAACAGGTAAAAAGCGTCCCATATCTGTTAGGTATGTCTTTAAAGGAATAGGTAGATGTTGCATTTATAACACAGATGATCTGACTGAAGGTGACTCGAGTTTTACTTCCTGAATATTGTAAAAGTACTCTTGAAGCTATCTTCATTCAATGTTGTTCCTCCTTTTATTTTACTGCCAGAATTTTAATTTTCCATGTTCCCACTCTTATTATTTTGTTTCTGCTTTACAGACAGAAAGTTCACATGTACTCACAGATGCATACAAAAAAGCTCCAGCCATAGTGAGACAAGAAAGCAAAGTCAGCACAGAACTTTTAAGTACAAATTTGGCTCTCTGAAGAGCTTCATTTCCTGAAAGGAATCTGGAAAACAGGTGTGCATAGCACCCTAACACAACTGAGGAGGTGAGACAAACTGTAGCAGCTGCAGATCTGCAACAGACATGCTATCACACTGTCTGAAAGAGGCTCTGAATTCCATTTATCCCTGTATGTTTCCTTCTCTCTTTCATTCCTTGCTAAATCTGTGCTTGGAAAGACAAGCTGGAAGACTTTAAATGTGGGCAGTCATTCAGACAACAGGAAGTTACTGAAGTTGTAAGGCAAGAGCTTCTAGAGAGGAAAGGTTGCTCAGTGGTTACTGCACTAACTCTCCATGATGACAATTTGGACTAAATTTTGTTTTCTACTGCAGACTCCCTCAGATTTTAAGCTACCAGTTCAATGTTTCTACCTTTGTACCTGTTCTGAGAGTGGAATTAATAATGCTAATATGTTTCTGATAGAGAGTATCACTGTGACAGAGAGGTAGCAAGTGGGAGGAGAATTTATATGTGACTTCAATTGGAGATTATGGTTCTTTGTTTTCTAATGTACCTGTGCTTAAAAAAGTTGTATACCTTGGATATTTGACTCATGCCTACAGAAGAAATTTATGACTAAAAAAGCTCATTTACTTCTTATTCTTGCAGTCCTTACTGCTGCCCAAAGTGCAGAGGCTCAAAACTGGGCTTGCAAGGACTATATTTTATGTCTTGCATCATACATAATATTATTTTTTTATTCACATTTTTTCTAATAAAACCATAATTATATAAAAATGTATTTTGATATATTTTAAAAATAACATGACTTTCATTCCATAATAATTATCTTCATATTTTAAATAAAAATTACAAGAAATCATCCAACTCAGAAAAAATCACACCAAAAAAGAAAGTCTGTTCTGCTTAACGTATTTGGTATTTGCAAAACATATGATTGAGTTAACATTAACAACTAAAATATATGTATGCAGAAAATTTCTCAATGAATTATGTGTAGTCCTTAAATCATTATACCAGCTGCAAAACAAACTGTGGACTGTTAGTTCCATCGTGAACTAGCAAGTCAGGGCTGGATCCAAAAATTACTGGGTTAATCCCATTAATTTCAATAGTCCAAAGGCCTTTCTTGTTAAAGTATTGTCCACAGCAACCCTCTTCCTAATCTCACAAAATACAGCTTTTTCGGTTTATTTTAGTGTCCCTGCCCATGGCAGAGGGTTGGACTG
>NW_010177391.1:0-4662 GCF_000695765.1 Mesitornis unicolor
CCAGGCTATGGCACCCACACAGCACAACCCACGGGTGCCTCTGCTTTCCCAGCAGCCCAACAGGACCCTCCCTACTGGGAACCAGTGGGTGAAATCCACTGGAGCAAACTGGGAGGACTGGGAGAACTGGTCCTTTAAAGGATTGTGTAGGACTACGCATGGCAAGGCAGTAAACAACAGCCCGAGACAGAATAAATGAGTCACTTTTCTAGCGGCTTTGAATACTGTTTAAATATAAACATTGCAAATGAGTATCTCTAACTGAGAGAAAATAAAATTGGATGTTAAATACACCCATGGTTACTGCATATGCATATAAATACGTTACGTGGTTGGCACAGTCATTATGCATCTTCCTTCCGCACCGACTTTCTGCAGTGCGATACAGAAGTTGAAATGGAGAAAATGGGAAGGGAAAGGTCTTTGGTTGAACACCTTGGTGTTCTGGCAGGTGATTCACTTCCCAAAAGCAGCTGGGAAAAGCTGTTGTAAAGAAGTTGTAAAACAAAACGGTTTCACAACAGCCCCGTTGGCGTCGTCACATCACATCTGCCTCGCAGCAGGAGGGGAAGGAGCGAGGGGACAGGGTGCTCGACACGTTTTAATGGCATTAGGGACCCCTTCCACCACCCCTGCAAAGTCTGTGACGGTAACGGGGTCTGGAAAAGTCATTGACAGGCTTAAGCAATACCCAAAGTGCTCCCACCTCATGGAGGTGAAGGAAACACATCTGCCCTGGCCACAGGGCTGCTGCAGGGGCAACTGGGGCTCTCCGGGATGGTTGGGAAACACTGATGCCCCCAAGCAATGGGACTGGGACAGCAGGAGTCCTGCCATGGCTTGGCAATAGCTCCTGCCCCAAACCCCATCAGCCAAATGGGGTTGCAAACAGGGTTCCAAAAAGCTGCGCAGGAGGCGCCTGCTCAGTCTGGGCTGGTTGGCGAGTTGGTGATGCGGCCTCTGCGAGGTAGATGGAGCTCAGAGCACCAAGGATGTGATGGCACCAAGGAAACCTTGCAGGGAGGCTGTGACCACTGCCCCGGCCCCTGCAACCACTGCCCCTTGGAGCAAATCCCAGAGATCCTGAGCACCGGATTGGGACAAAGCCCTTTCCATGGGAGAAGGTGTCAGTGTGCGGTGGGCATGGCCCCAGCGGGTGGTGTCCACCCCTGCCTTAGCCCCCAGTCCGGCACAAGAGGGGTGCCAAGGGGTGCCTCGGCCTAGGACACGTTGATGCTGGAGAAGAGCGGGGCGCGGGGCGGCGTGGATGCCGTGCTGTCTGCCAAGTAGCCCAGGATGCTTTTGAGCTCGCTGCGCGACAGATTGGCTTTGATGTGCAGGAACGCTTCCAGGTGCCTTTTGCTGCGGAAGAGAAACGGGAAGGCGTTAGCTCCTTTAATGCGTACCAGGTCCCTCGTGCCAGGATGTGTCCCTCACCCCGTCACGGTGCTGAGGCCCCCAGCAGATGCCAGCTCAGCGTAAAATCACAGCATTATTTGGTTGGAAAAGACCTCTAAGATCATCGAGTCCAACCATAACCTGTCCACCACTAAATCATGCCCCTAAGCACCTCATCTCCCCATCTTCTAAATATCTCCTTTAATTAGACTCAGGCTGTAGTTACATAGGTGAGGTTCATATAGCCTGAGTCTAGAAAGGTACTTAAAGGTATTTTGACTGTTTCCTGGCTCAATTAAAGGTTCCCTATGAGTATCTGCAAGCCTCTTACCGGATGTCTGGGTACACCTTGGCGAGTGTTGCCACTTCAATTTTAATAGCACCCAAATCCTGCAGTCGGATTATTTCGGCCAGTTTGGGGAGCGCCGAGTTCAGCCACGTGGCCTGAGACCCCTGCCAGAGGAAAAAGCGGTCAATGGGGTGTCGTGGGGGTGCAGACCTCTTCCCAGCCCAGCAGCTGGGCTTCACCAGTTTCAAACTGGCTCCCGGGGCTGTTTCCTGGTCATGAGGAAGGACATCATGTTTTCCCATCACATTTTCCTTCCCTTGGGTTTCTATGCTGCCTGTCCGAGGACTGATGGGCACTGTAACACGCTGCCAAGTGCTGCTCCCTATTGCTCCACACACAACCTTGCCTTCAGCATCTCCAGGCATTGCCAAAATCCTGCCTCTGCTCACTCAGGTGAAAGCCCCAACTGGACCCGTGTTCTGGCCATTGGACATGCCAAAGTGGCGGCTGCCTGACCCCAAGTGATGCTCAGGCTTGTTTCTTCCCCAGCCAAATGTATGTGGGGTGGTGGAAAACAGGGCTTGGCCGAGCTTTTTTTGTAGGCAAATTTAGAGCCGTGACAGGAGAGAAGAGATCTCAGAGGGGTGCTTCAGTCATGGCGAAAAAGCAAAGGTCTCTGGTGGAGGAAACCCAGAGACCCAGCACTGCCCATTCCTGCCTGGTCTGAAAGCAGCAGAGTGAGGGAAATCGAGGCCCTAAAACCCAGACTCCAATTTGTGCTGAACCAGAGCACTGTTCAGCTAAACCTTCCTAATCTGCATCCTCAACAGGAAGCCGCTGCCTCCAGGACAAGGGGGGATGAAGTAAGGGCTCTGCATCCCGGAGGGCAGCCTGGTGGCAGGGCAGCCTTCCTGCCCGCAGCCACTTGGAGCCCCCTTTCTGCCCCAGATCCTGCCTTCCTGGAAACGCAGCTGAGCTGGAAAGGTTAACGAGAGGCCCCATCAAAGTGGTTTTCCTGTTTTCCAGCGAGCGCTCACGTACGTGGCTGGTGCAGAAGGCCTCCAGGTCAGCAGCGTTTTTGGAGATGCTCTGCGCCAGGTTTTGCTGCTGCGCGGCGGTTTTCAGGCTGACCTTCCTCTTCAGCAGCCTGACGATGTACTCCTTAACCAAACGGGCGTGGATCTTCTCGACGATGGCCTGTTGGGAAGGAGAAAAGGGGGTTACCCGTCTGTCTTTTGCTTGGGGACAACGCAAACCATGCGTGGATGGAGGACGCACGCGTTTTAGGGGCTGTAAAACATCCTGCATCCTAGATGCCGAGAATTGCTTTGTACCCAAACTAATGAAGAGTGGGAATTTCCAAGTGTTGTTTCCTTCTGGGAAGAGCTGAAGGCACAGAAAAGGTCTAAGATTTTAGGGAAGAGGTAGCAGAGAAACGGGAATTCACGCTGCTCCTCTTGTTCCTCCCTCCAGTACACAAAACATCATTTGGTTTCAGCTGCTACAAAGACAAAGGCAGGAAATGAAATATTTTTTTTTTTATATGGCCATGTTTCATATCAACTCCAGCACCACCGAAAATGTGGTGGTTCAGTTATGTGGGATTAAATGACTCAGTTATCTGGGATTTATCCCAGTTGCACCCGTTTCCTCCGGTCCTCAGGGCAATCAAAGGGGCCAGGACACAGAACTGTGCGACTGCATCCGTGTCTCAAGGTCACTAAACCAAACCCATATGTAAATAAAATCATATTTTGGGTGATCCCTAGGGCAATTTCTCTACAGAAAAGGTGTTTTTTCTCTGCAAAGGAGTCTGCTTCTGCTGGAAAAGAGTGAGATTTAGAGGGCTAATCCAGGTAACGATGGAAATCCAGCTCAAGGCAACTCCAGTGGCAGGGGATCAGAGCCGAAAATGCAGCATCCCTGCATCCCTGCGATGTTTCTCTTTGACTTACGTGGTAGGAAGGGTCCTTCAGGGTCCGGAAATCTGAAATATGTTTGCTTGTGGTTTTAATGATCTCGTTCATAATTTCGTTGCTGGAGTCCCACTTATTTTCTGTAAACTTCTTATAAATTGGCTGAAACAGAAGGAAAAGCAACTTAGTTCCCTCAAACCAATTCTACGCACACGAATATTTAGCATTTCTGTACGTACAGTATCCAAAACAGCGATAGGGGCATGCAGCCCTGTGCAGGGACGGGTGACAACAACTCATGGGGCAGGGGGAGAGGGGGCTGCATTGGGTTTGTGCCCCCTTTTTGGCTCCTCACGCTGAGGACAACCGAGGGCTTGAAAGGTTCATATTGAAGGTGCTTTATTTCTTTCCACATCTTTAATGTTTTACCCAAACCATCTTGTCTGATTAGAGAATTATCATCAGGGATAAAAAAAAATGAGTAATTATGAGATGTTTTCCATGGCAATTTTTCTTGGTTACAGTAAATAAATATGAAAATAAAGAGCCCTGCTCTGTCAGATGCCCTCTAAAAGGGGCCAACAGAGAAAGCAGAAGAGATTGGGGCTGAACACTCCTGAGTCCTACACCTTCCACACCACCACATCTGTGTGACTTAAGTAGCTTGCCTTGAATGTGAAAAAAGAAGAAAAAAGAAAAGAGCAGAAAAAGAAAAGAAAAGGAGAAGAAAAAGAGAAGAAACCCCAAGTGCCTTTCAGGCCACCTTTGTGAAGATGCCAAAAGCTGTGTAACTGCAGTTCATGTCACTTGGTTTGGAGTGCAAACACCCCTGCCTCTGGAGTTTGCCCTCAGGCTTGAGGAGCAGCTCAAGGGGAGGCGATTCGGGGTTTTCAACCGATCATAGGATCACAGAGTCATTGAGGTTGGAAGAGACCTCTAAGATTGAGTCCAACATCAACCCAACCCCACCATGGCCATAAACCACGTCCCCAAGTGCCACATCCACACGGTTTGTGAACCCCTCCAGGGATGGGGACTCCACCACTGCCCTGGGCAGCC